>NW_020867180.1:0-54309 GCF_003369695.1 Bos indicus x Bos taurus | reverse complement strand
CTATCAAAATTAGAATCTTCTGCTTTTCAAAATTACACTCTTAGGAAAATGAAGACAAGCCGGCCTTGGATGGGGAGAAAATATTTGCAAACACCTATCTAGTACGGAGTTTGTATTTAGAACATATAAAAGATTGTCAAAACTCAGTGAGAAAACAGAATAGCCCAATAGAAAGCAAAATAACTAGAGATGCTTTGCTAAAAGAGATACAGATGTAAAATAAGTACTTGAAAAAAGTGCTCAATATCATTAGAAATTAGGGGAAAGCAAATTAAAAGCACAATGAGATACTACTATATATCCATTAGAATGTCTAATTTTTTAATTAAAAGGAATATAAAGAACTATACTTATACCAAGAACTGGCAAGGACCCAGCTATCTGGAACTTCAAACATTGCTGGTAGGCAAACAGAATGGCCCATTTCAAAAGTAAGTTTGGAAGTTACTTGGAAAGGTAGATACATTCTTATCCTCTGTACCCAGCAGCCACTCTGAGGTTTTGCTCTAGAGAAGTGAAACTTAGATTCACACACAAGTACAATAAAACATGTATCGTGAATGTTTATAACAACTTTATTCCTAATATCCAAAAAATGGAAAGCATGCAAAGTCTTGGCAATGGTTATTAAATAGGCTATGGTACTTCCATACAGTTGAATACTACTACTCAGTAATAAAAAAGAATCAACTATTGATACCTGCAATAACATATATTATACTAAGTGAGAGAAGCCAGGGCACAAAAGATTATATACTGTATGGTTCTACTCTGGAAAAGGTAGATCTGTAAGGACAGAAACCATTGAGACATGAGGCATTGAACACCCAGCTGGATTTAATTATTAAGCATCATGAGGGTATGTTTTGAGTGAATGTAATTATTCTAGATCTTGATTTGTGATGGTACTTCGATTATATGCACTTAACAAAACTCAGAATCGTACACTGAAAAGGGTAAATTATGTAAATTATACCTTAGTAAAATAAAAATCTCAATTGGTTCAATGTGACTCTTATTGTATTCCCTGGTGAAAATGTTACTTGTCTGTGAACTAAGATTCTATGCCTCGGAGCCTAAAAGTTATGAGGATGATAGCAGCAATGATTTCCCAAGTGTCACTGGCAATGATGGTAACATAGGACTCAACTACTTTATCCCTTCGTTCTCTGCCCATATTTTCTACCCAATTGAAGTTGCAATATCATGCAGTGAGATTGCATTTGACACAGGTCTTGAAAAATGACTAGAATTGCAACAGATTTACAAAGTAGGATGAATTTCCAGGAAGAAGAAATAGTAAGAGCCAAACCGTGAATGCAGGAAATGCATAAGTTTTTCACTGGAGCACTAAGTTGTAGGTAGAAATGTATTGGGATAAAGAACACAAAGGAAAGTTGGGCCATATGATGATGTCATGCAAAGAGGGTATATGTAATTCTATAATCACTCAAGGGCTCTGAAGATGAATTGGCTGATGGTCTTTGCACACTTGAGCAAGACTGGTGGATGAGCTCTAAAGCATTAGTGTTTTCACCTATATCTACATTTTCATCCCCATCTACTCTTCTGGAACTAATTATCTTTCTTGTTGTATGAAATTCAAGGTTTATCATAGTTTTTTGGGCTTCCCTGGTAGCTCAACTGGTAAAGAATTCACCTGCAATGCAGGAGACCCCTGGTCAGGAAGATCCCCTGGAGAAGGGATAGGCTACTGACTCCAGAATTCTTAGACTTCCCTGGTGGCTCAAATGGTAAAGAATCCACCTGCAGTGTGGGAGACCTGAGTCAGGAAGATCCCCTGGAGAAGGGATAGGCTACCCACCCAGCCAGAATTCTTGGGCTTCCCTTGTGGCTCAGATGGTAAAGGATCTGGCTGCAATGCAGGAGACCTGGGTTCAATCCCCAGGTTGGAAGATCCTCTGGAGGAGGACATGGCAACCCACTCCAGTATTCTTGCCTGAAGAATTCCCATGGACAGAGGAGCTTGGCAGGCTGCAGTCCATGGGGTCACAAAGAGTCAGTCATGACTGAGCGACTAAGCAATAGCACATAGCTTTTCAGATAAATTTATATTACGATATTCTTGCTTTTTTCCTGGCACTAATATATGCAGAGTACATCATGAGAAATGCTGGGCTGGAGGGAGCAGAAGCTGGAATCAAGATTGCTGGGAGAAATATCAATAACCTCAGATATGCAGATGATACCACCCTTATGGCAGAAAGTGAAGAGGAACTAAAGAGCCTCTTGATGAAAATGAAAGAGGAGAGTGAAAAAGTTGGCTTAAAGCTCAACATTCAGAAAACTAAGATCATGGCATCTGGTCCCATCACTTCATGGCAAATAGATGGGAAAACAGTGGAAACAGTGGCTGACTTTATTTTTTGGGCTCCAAAATCACTGCAGATGGTGACTGCAGCCATGAAATTAAATAATGCTTGCTCCTTGGAAGGAAAGTTATGACCAACCTAGACAGCATATCAAAAAGAAGAGACATTATTTTGCCAACAAAGGTCTGTCTAGTCAAGGCTACTGGTTTTCTAGTAGTATGTATGGATGTGAGTGTTGACTTATAAAGAAAGCTGAGCACTGAAGAATTGATGCTTTTGAACTGTGGTGTTGGAGAAGACTCTTGAGTAGCCTTGGCCTGCAAGGAGATCCAACCAGTCCATCCTAAAGGAGATCAGTCCTGGGTGTTCATTGGAAAGGACTGATGTTGAAGCTAAAACTCCAATACTTTGGCCCTGATGCTAAGAGCTGACTCATTTTGAAAGGACCCTGATGCTGGGAGGGATTGAGGGCAGGAGGAGAAGGGGACGACAAGAGGATGAGATGGTTGTTGCATCACCGACTCAATGGACGTGAGTTTTGAGTAAAATTCCAGGAGTTGGTGAATGGAACAGGGAGGCCTGGCGTGCTGCGTTCATGGGGTCGCAGAGTCGGACACAAACTGAGCGACTGAACTGACTGAGTCATATCTAGATATCTAGACTTCCCTAGGACATAAGATTTAACCTTGATTGTAATCCAGAAGTTAGTTTCCTGAACTGTACTCCTAAACCCAGTTATCTCTACCCAATCATCTCTAAAGGCTTTTCTGATTGCTCAGATGGTAAAGAATCTGGGTGCAGTGTAGAAGACCAGGGTTTTGATCCTGTGTTAGGAAGATCCCTGGAGAGGGAATGGCTACCCGCTCCATGCATTCTTTGCCTGGAGCATTCCATGCGACAGAGGAGGCTGGCAAGGCTAGAGTCCATGGGGTTGCAAAAGAGTCAGACATGACAGTAACTGACACAGGACTGGAACTCAGTAGTCTGACCATAGAACCTGCACACCTGACCTCTTTAATGTCCAGATAGAGGTCAATATTCAAACTGGTCAGTACGGCACAGTAATGGTTAACAGGCTTGGTTGTTGGGACTTTGTGGAACAAGATTCTCTCAGTATCATCATAGGAGCCTGATGGTAAAAGTAGCTTCCAGTATGTGGAACAGTCCTGAGCAAGTGAGTCTGGACTCGGGAAAGACACTGGAGGACAGATGGGGAACGAGGAAAACGTGAAACACAAAGATTGGACAGGCATAGCGGGAATGGAGAAATAGGGCTACGTTAGGCACATAGATCCCGAGCACTCCTTCCAGTTATGCCATCTAGGCATCGTCTTACTGATGATCCTCATCTGGTGGTGGCTCTTGAGCCTATTTTGATGTCAGGAAGGTCAGCATTGCCCCCAGAACACTGGCTCTGTGTCTGACCAAAGACTGACCCAGGCTCAGGAAGATTGCTGTTGAGAAATACATCATGTTCAGTGACGTCCTTTATTTGTAAAGTCCATGCTTAACTAGAGAGGTGGGCATTTGGTGTGTGTTTTTATAGCAGCTGCACTCCAGCAGCCATTAAAATCTGACATAACAGCAGGAAAACAGCCTCAGGCTGAGTTGACCTTCCATTCAAATCAAATGGCTTGTTTATCAAGCAAATGAATATTAAGGGTTATTAGTTCTCATTAAGGGATTTTAGCAAATTAAAAGGTTGATTGATAGCCCTTATCTGTACCCTTTTGTTCCCAGGCCAGTGCTGGTGATGTCATTGGGCATTAATGAATTATAGGAAAGGAAGCACCTGCAAACACACAGAATAGCAGTTGCATATTAAAATCTTTTCTTTCCAAGGGCTGAGTCTTAGAACAGCCTCAAAAATGTTACAAGAAGGAAATTCATTTGATTGATTTTTGCTGCTGCTGTTAAAAATATCATTCTATGTAAGTCTAGATTCTGAGCTATGACCCTAATAAATTTATTTAGAAAAAAAAAAAACAGAAAAAAGGTTTAATTTTTGTTATTTTTCATTTATTTACTTCTTCAAATCTCATCTTTTATATCAATGAAATGACTGATTTTAGTAACTGATACCTATTTTATATTTTAAAGGTTTTCTCTGATTACAAATATATTTATTTAGAAATATGAAAATATGCTATGAACATTGAAAAAATCACTTATGAATCACCCAGGAAAATCATTATGAATGTTTTACTTTATTTCTTCCAGTCTGTTTCTATAATGTGTATGTCATAATATGGGTTGTACATAATATAGTTGTATTAAACTTTCTTATATGTGCATTTAATATATTAGTTTAATGTAATGTGTCATATCTATTGTGTATTTTATTAGTTGGGCTTGTCATATACACATAGTTTGTTTGTTTTTTTTTTTTTTTACTTTGCTGTATCACAGTTCAGTTCAGTTCAGTCGCTCAGTCGTGTCCGACTCTTTGCGACCCATGAATTGCAGCATGCCAGGCCTCCTGTCCATCACCAACTCCCGGAGTTCACTCAAACTCACGTCCATCGAGTCAGTGATGTCATCCAGCTATCTCATCCTCTGTCATCCCCTTCTCCTCCTGCCCCAATCCCCCCCAGCATCAGGGTCTTTTCCAATGAGTCAGCTCTTCACATGAGGTGGCCAAAGTATTGGAGTTTCAGCTTCAGCATCAGTCCTTCCAATGAACACCCAGGACCAATCTCCCTTAGAATGGACTGGTTGGATCTCCTTGCAGTCCAAGGGACTCTCAAGAGTCTTCTCCAACACCACAGTTCAAAAGCATCAATTCTTCGGCGCTCAGCTTTCTTCACAAGACAATCATTAATAAACTTGAGTGAGCCATGATTTTAATGGCTGTATAGTGATAGTGAAGTCACTCAGTCGTGTCCGACTCTTTGTGACTCCATGGACAATAGCCAACCAAGCTCCTCTGTCCATGGGATTTTCCAGGCAAGAATACTGGAGTGGGTTGCCATTTCCTTCTCCAGGGGATCTTCTTGACCCAGGGATCGAACCTGGGTCTCCCAAATTGTAGGCAGACGCTTTACCGTCTGAGCCACCAGGGAAGACCTAATGGCTGTATAATGTCATTAAATTTTTTTGAATTCATTTAATTTTTTTTTTTTGGTGCCAGTGGTGACTTTATTTTCCATTACTTTTTAGCTTCACTTACTTTTAAGCTCTTCCTCATCTTTGTGTTTTTAAACTCTTCTGTTATTTTCTCTAGATGTCTCATAAATAGATTTTTTAAAATTAATTTATTTTAATTGGAGGCTAATTACTTTACAATATTGTAGTGTTTTTTGCCATACATTGACATGAATCAGCCATGGGTGTACATGTGTCCCCCATCCTGAACCTCCCCTTTCTCCTCCCTCCCCATCCCATCCCTCAGGGTTGTCCCAGTGCATCAGCTTTGAGTACCGTTTCATGCATTGAACTTGGACTGGCAATGTTTCACATATGATAATATACATGTTTCAATGCTGCTCTCTCAAATCATCCCACCCTCGCCTTCTCCCAGAGTCCAAAAGTCTGTTCTTTGTATCTGTGTCTCGCATGTAGGGTCATTGTTACCATCTTTCTAAATTCCATATATAAGCATTAATATACTGTATTGGTGTTTTTCTTTCTGACTTATTCACTCTGTATAATAGGATCCAGTTTCATCCACCTCATTAGAACTGATTCAAATGTGTTCTTTTTACTAGATGAGTAATACTCCATTGTGTATATGTACCACAGCTTTCTTATCCATTCATCTTCTGATGGACATCTAGGTTGTTGTTTTCCATATCCTGGCTATTGTAAACAGTGCTTCGATGAACATCAGGGTACATGTGTCTCTTTCAATTCTGATTTCCTTGGTATGTATGCCCAGCAGTGGGATTGCTGTAGTTCTATTTCCAGTTCTTTAAGGAATCTCCACACTGTTCTCCATAGTGGCTGTACTAGTTTGCATTCCCACCAGCAGTGTAAGAGGGCTCCTTTTTCACTGCACCCTGTCCAGCATTTATTGCTTGTAGACTTTTTGATAGCAGCCATTCTGACCAGCGTGAGATGGTACCTCATTGTGGTTTTGATTTGCATTTCTCTGATAATGAGTGATGTTGAGCATCTTTTCATATATTTGTTAGCCATCTGTATGTCTTCTTTGAAGAAATGTCTGTTTAGTTTTTTGACCCATTTTTTGATTGGGTCATTTATTTTTCTGGAATTGAGCTGCATGAACTGCTTGTATATTTTTAAGATTAATTCTTTTTCAGTTGCTTTGTTATTATTTTCTCCCATTCTGAAGGCTGTCTTTTCACCTTGCTTATAGTTTCCTTCATTGTTCAAAAGCTTTAAAGTTTAATTATGTCCCATTTGTTCATTTTTGCTTTTATTTCCATCCTTCTGGAACATGGGTCATAGAGGATCCTGCTGTGATTTATAGATGTTTAAATTTTTCTTTAGCCTAATCTGAGATTATATATATTTTTTTATTCTTTTATTACAGATGTAAAAGTGTGTTTCTTTCAGAATAATTAGAAATTATAGATCAGTTATATGTAAATCAATAATTTTCTCCCCCAAACTGTTTGTGTTTTGATGTATACTTTTTAATTTTTTTATATATACATATAACACATATATACTTATTTAGCAAGCAAAATATTTTAAATATGAGATCCTATTGTTTTTAGTGTTGTTTTTTACTTAATATTCTGACATTTTTTAATCACTTCATATAGTTAATGGAAACATTTTGATGATATTGTATGATTTAATGAGATTGTATCTCACTATATCATAATTTTTAAATAGATTCCTTTGACTATTTACATTAGTTTCACTTTTGCCATGGTAAACAAAACTGCAGTGAATAACTTTGTAGCTACCTTAGATACATCAATCATTATTTCTTTAGAATACAATCCTAGAAGTGAACTTTTTGAGAAAAAGATATATGAAATATAGAATTTGGGTTAAAAAATGTGAGTTAATTTCTTACTACAGTTGTCTTGTTCATATTTTCTGTTTACCATGATTTCTTATAATTTTGTTTACTCTTAGGTCTCTATTTTTTATTTTCTCTTCGTGAATTAAAATATTTACATCGTATCAGTATTTGCCTTTAAATTGAATAAATGCTTAAAGCTTTATTTTTATATTTATAAACACTAAGTATAAGACTTACTATTATTTTCTTTTGTTGTCTGTGTCATGGTTTTGAATAAAAAGGAATTAATTTGATTAAAAAAATTTCTGTTATTCTCAAGTGTTAGACTCTGACAAACCATGTTGGACCTCATATTCCCCAGTTTGTATATGTCATAGCATCAGATTTTGGGCAGCAACAACCTCATCCAGGTGAGACCTTTGTAGAATATTAGATAGAAAGCTGACAAGGGACATAACTTACATGGATATAGTAGGAAGCAGAGATGGCAAAGAGATTCAGGGTCCAGCAAGCAGGCAAATAATTTGCATTGGAGGTAGGCAGACCTAGCTCAGATACAGAACACGATGTGCCTCATGAAAATATTTTTATGGGGCATGGCTTAGTCCTCTACCATCAGAGTCCTGGCATGAATGGCATAGATGGTGGTGTGTAGGAAAAATCAACAAGATGCTCAGTTAATGTCTTTCAAGGCAGGGACCTTGCATGCTTTCCTATGCAGCCCAGAACTGAAGCTGTTGTGAGGCTGGTGGATCCCTCAGGTGGAGAATTAGAATCCTCAGGCCTGAGAGTTAGGTTCTTGACATTCCCCAAGTGCAAAGAAGTTACACTAATTACCTCAAAGAACACATAAACCCGAGCCATTTCTCTGATACATTTTAGTTCTTTGTCATCTTTTTGGACTATCTGGAAATACTTTCCCAAGATAAAGAGCTGACATAAGCAAGCATTAAAAAAATGTATCTCTTTTTTTATGTTTTCATATTCCATACTCTTTAATTTTATCAGAGAAAAAAATTCAGTGATTGAAAGGTTTCTAATTTTTTAATAGCTTTGTCTGAAAAATCTAAAAACTATGGTGACAGTTGCTATAGAAATTCTCAGAAACAGATCAAAACAATTAAAATAGTCTTTCAACTCATAAATGAATACAAATCTTAAATGTATTAGTTTTTCTTTATGAAATAATATGTGGTCCATTTAAAACTCTGAAATATAATTATTCAGCAAATTTGAATAGATTTTTTAAAAATACACAGTTAAATGGCTATGTCTTAAAACAACTTGCTTCCTGTATTGAAAAAAAAAAAATCTAGTTGTTCAAATAGTCTTATTCTCTAAAAGAACATACATTCTTTGCATTGAAATGTTAACGCAGCCCATTCTTAAATATATCACCCACTTACTTCTCACTCTCGTTTTAATTCTAGACGACTATGTTAATGTGTAATTGCAGATTTCCTTGAACTTCTCAATTTAATCAGAAAAAAATGAAATTAATATAATTTTGTCATCCTTCTATCTAACAGACCTGTTCTGATTATCTTAATTTATTAGCAAAGATGATCTTCCCAGGCTTCTCACTGGTAAAGAATCTGTCTGCCAATGCAGGAGACATGGGTTCAATCCCTGGGTGGGGAAGATCCCCTGGAGGAGGAAATGGCAACCCACTCCAGTATTTTTGCCTGGAGAAGCCCATGGACAGAGGAGCCTGGTGGGCTACAATCCATGGGGTCACAAAAGAGTCAGACAGAACTTAGTGCCTAAACAACAACAACATAATTAGCAAAGATATTCTTTACATTTCTTAGTGCTTGACAGTTTTCAAGTGCTGTCACATCTTTAATCTGACTTAATATTTTAGCAGATACTTAAGAAAGATATTAACCATATCAAGGAGGATAAATTTGAGATGGAGTAACTTGTTTGAGTATTTCTGGACTAGAAAAACATTAATGACCTTTGTTGCTCTCTCACACTCTTATCCTCAAGCACATTTTTAACCTCTTTCAGTTTCTCAGTTACCAACAAGGAAAGCTATCTCAACAAGGGATTCCCAACCTGTTCCAATAAGTTTTTAATCATTAATGAAAAAGATGACCACTGCCATTTTTAAATGTTTGTAATTATGAAATGCCTTTTAGCTGTTTTAATTTTTCTTTTTTTATATTATTATTATTTTTTTATTTTTTAACTTTACAATATTGTATTGGTTTTGCCATATATCAACATGAATCCGCCTCAGGTATACACGTGTTCCAAACCAACCCATCTATTTTAGGATTGTAACCATTTATCTGACCTTTTGCTAGCCAGGAATCAAAATAAATATGAAGTCAGACAGAAAAAGATAAATATCATATGATATTACTTATATATGGAATCTTTAAAAAATGATACAAATGAACTTATTTACAAAGCAGAAACAGACTCACAGATGTATACAGAATGAATTTATGGTTACCGAAAGGGAAAGGTTGGGGGAGGAATAAATTAGGACTTCAGGATTAACATATTCACATTACTATATAAAAAATAGATAACAAGGACCTACTATGAAATACAGGGAACTTTACTTGATATTCTGTGATAATGTAAATTGGAAAAGAATCTGAAAAATAATGGATATATATATACCTGAATCATTTATCTATACATCTGCAACTAGCACAACATTGTAAATCAACTATACTCCAGTATAAAATAAGAATTTAAAAAAAGAGAAAAAAAACTAGGTATTTTTGCTTTACTTTGTTCTAGTTGTAGGATTCCCAGGTAGCTCACTGGTAAAGAATCCACCTGCCAGCCAGGAGATGCAGGAGATGCTGGTTTGATCCCTGGGTCAGGAAGATTCCCCTGGAGATGGAAATGGCAACTCACTCCAATATTCTTTCCTGGGGAATCCCATGGACTGGGGAGCCCGGTGGGCTGTAGTCCACGGGGTCACAAAGAACTGGACATGACTGAGCAACTGAGCACATGTGCAGTTGTAGAGTTATTCTAGGTAGTCCACTTAATAAACACCAAATTTTCTTTGCTTCTCACTTCTGTAAGAGTCCTATGTGGGTATTCCTGATTAGTGCTCAATTATCCTCTGAGAGATTGCTCAGAGAACTCTTTCTGCCTTTTAATTCTACCATCTTCCAGCGCCTCTTGGTTTGCTACCTCCAGATCTATCTCCAGCTTCTTTAAAGCCTCAGGATGGAGATAATATAGTCCTTTTCCTCTTCCCTTGCTGAGCACTAGTTACATGGACAAATCTAAAATGTATCTCTGACTGAGCAAGTACAACCTGGAATCAGCACCAGGCTATGAAATAGGGCAAATTTTGGGGGCGGGGACAGTTAGTCATCAATGCCATCAGAGATTAACTTATGAATACTTCAAAAATCACACTTGTGGTGGTATTTAATAACACAGCAGTAACAAGATAGGTTCAAGATTTTGCAGGGAAGTTTTTAAGAGCATGACTACATGTATGCAAAGTATCAAACTGTGTTCAAAGTCTCCCATTCTTTTGATTGATTGTATCTTGGAATCTTATCTGCCTCTCTCCTTATCTGATCAGCTAGAAGACTTGAGCTCAAGGCAGCACTTCATGGGCCACATTTCCTAACATCCTCTCCCCAACTAAGCACCTACCGATAGCTTCAGAGGGACTGTCTCCTGCTTTGTTGCAAAGACTTCCAGCATCTGTTACTTCAGATGGAAGTTGCAGCCTTACTATTTCTTAGTCAGCAGCTGGTGCACTATAGGTTAAGAAGAGCTGAAAGATTTTTATTTTAAATAAGCATCCTTAAGATCTGACAGAGCGTGAAAGAAAGATCTATTTATGTTTGTAAAGGATTTTTCAATGCTGAGAGAATTGCTAAATTAAGAAGCCCCCATAGTTTATCACAAAAAATATGATATTGCAAGTGGAAAAACTCTCAAACATTACCCAATACTGAGATTGTAGCCTGTTTTCAAAGTGTACCTCATCTTGTTGATAATTCATTTTAAGGACTGAATGTCAGGAATCTGACTGAAATTTTTTCTGAAGAAATTAAGCTCATTTCCTCTTGTGTTATTCTTCCACAGAATAAAGACAATTGCTGGTTAAGATATTTAGCCCATTGAAATTTATCATATCATTGCACATGTTCTTAGTCTCTTCTATACCATAGTTTGATTTATTTATTAATTTTTTTCTTTTTCATTATTTGTTATAGGATATTGAATATAGTTCTCTGTGCTATATAGTTGGACTTTACTGTTTATCCATTCTGTATGTAATAGTTTGTATCTGCTAGTCCCAAACTTCCAAAACAATCCTCCCTTGCCCCCAACCCCCTTGGCAATTACAAGTCTGTTCTCTACATATGTTTCTGTTTCATCGGTAACTTCAATTGTGTCATATATTTTATAAATGAATAATATGAATATCATATAAATGATATCATACGATATATGTCTTTCTTCCCTTAGTACGATAATCTCTAGGTCCATCCATGGTCACTGAAAATGAAATTATTTCATTGTTTCTATGGCCCAGTAGTATTCCATTGTGTATATGTACCATATCTTCTTTGTCCATTCATCTGTTGATGGACATCTAGCTTGTTTCCATGTTTTGGCTATCGTGAATAGTACTGGTCTAAACAAAGAATGCATGTATGTTTTTGAATTATAGTTTTGTCTGGATATATGCCCAGGAGTGGGACTGCTGGATCATATAAATAATTCTACTTTTAGTTTCTTGAGGGATCTCCATACTGTTCTCCATAGTAGATGTACAAATCTGCATTTCCATTAATAGTGTAGGAGGGTTCCCTTTGGATGAGATAATTTTAAAATCTTCTCCCAGAGTATAATTTAATTTTGCTCTCAATCTTTAGTGTTGAAGTGTAAATTTTACCTGCTGCTTGCCTTTCAGAATTAATCCAACAAATATTCTTATATTATATCACTGTCAATATTTAAGAATAAGATTAGCTTTCTAAATGACATTAAGTCTTGCTTTTGAAAACCAACAAAAATATACAGGAAGCCGATAAAAGTACAAGTGAAAATAGCAGACAGAGTAGGTGGAAGCTCTCCATGCCCTTCATGTGGACTTTCAATGGAATAATGCATGTAAATGATAAAAATCAAGTTACATTAAATTTATAATCCACAGTATATTGCCACAGATTCCAATTTTTATACTTATATAATTAACTATGCCTCTCATTAACTTTACAGAATCCTTTTAAGTCTTATTACTTAACCATAGCTTCATGCTAGTTAATCATGGAAAATGTAAGGCAAAGGTATTTTTTTTAAAAGAATTATAACTCATTCAGGTGCCTTAAAACACTTAACATTCAGGGTACACAAAATTAGCTGCCCTTGTCAGATAATTTTTCAAGCCAGATATTAAAAATGAGCATGCAGAGGATTCTCTCTCTTAGATTCGGGCAATTTTGAAAGAGGATGTGGTTCATCGGAAACATGGTGTGTTCCATAGCAGAATGAAAATTCACCAAGGGCAGAAAATGTTCATCTACTGTTTCCTGTAAATGAAAGTTTAGAAAATAAAATGACAAGAATTGTCCAACTGTGGAGATAATGGAGCTTACCTACTGAGCTGGACTACTAGGCAAGATGATTTTCATAAGTATCATTTCAACCAGGAAAATTGATGCTGTACAGTAATGAGAGAAGGATTCACAGGAGGGTTTTTATTTACTGTTGTTGTTGTTGTTACTGTTTTTTAAGAAGTCTGAAACCATGCTGACATGCTATGGATCTGAAGACAGAAAACCTGAATTCTAGACCAAATTGGTAACTTCTCATCCTACGTGTAGTTGCTATGATAACTGAGTAAGATGTATCTGAAAGTGAATTGTGCAGGAACCCTTTCAATTACATGTTCTCTCTTTCTTTATTTTTTCCTTGGAAGCTATAATGGACTGTATTCCCTTATGGTGGTGCTGATCTGTTGTGAATTTTTTAAAAGATTTTTTTTGATGTGGAATGGGAAAGACTAGAGATCTCTTCAAGAAAATTAGAGATACCAAGGGAACATTTCATGCAAAGATGGGCTCGATAAAGAATAGAAATGGTATGGACCTAACAGAAGCAGAAGATATTAAGAAGAGGTGGCAAGAATACACAGAAGAACTGTACAAAAAAGACCTTCATGACCCAGATAATCACAATGGTGTGATCACTCATCGAGAGCCAGACATCCTGGAATGTGAAGTCAAGTGGGCCTTAGAAAGCATCACTACGAACAAAGCTAGTGGAGGTGATGGAATTCCAGTTGAGCTCTTTCAAATCCTGAAAGATGATGCTGTGAAAGTGCTGCACTCAATATGCCAGCAAAGTTGGAAAACTCAGCAGTGGCCACAGGACTGGAAAAGGTCAGTTTTCATTCCAATCCCAAAGAAAGGCAATGCCAAAGAATGCTCAAACTACTGCACAGTTGCACTCATCTCTCACGCTAGTAAAGTAATGCTCAAAATTCTCCAAGCCAGGCTTCAGCAATACATGAACCGTGAACTTCCTGATGTTCAAGCTGGTTTTAGAAAAAGCAGAGGAACCAGAGATCAAATTGCCAGCATCCGCTGGATCATGGAAAAACAAGAGAGTTCCAGAAAAACATCTATTTCTGCTTTATTGATTATGCCAAAGCCTTTGACTGTGTGGATCACAATAAACTGTGGAAAATTCTGAAAGAGATGGGAATACCAGACCACCTGACCTGCCTCTTGAGAAATCTGTATGCAGGTCAGGAAGCAACAGTTAGAACTGGACATGGAACAACAGACTGGTTCCAAATAGGAAAAGGAGTATGTCAAGGCTGTATATTGTCACTCTGCTTATTTAACTTATATGCAGAGTACATCATGAGAAACACTGGACTGGAAGAAACACAAGCTGGAATCAGGATTGCCGGGAGAAATCTCAATAACCTCAGATATGCAGATGACACCACCCTTATGGCAGAAAGTGAAGAGGAACTCAAAAGCCTCTTGATGAAAGTGAAAGTGGAGGGTGAACAAGTTGGCTTAAAGCTCAACATTCAGAAAACGAAGATCATGGCATCCGGTCCCATCACTTCATGGCAAATAGATGGAGAAACAGTGGAAACAGTGTCAGACTTTATTTTTTGGGCTCCAAAATCACTGCAGATGGTGACTGCAGCTATGAAATTAAAAGACTCCTTGGAAGGAATGTTATGACCAACCTAGATAGCATATTGAAAAGCAGAGACATTACTTTGCCAACAAAGGTCCATCTAGTCAAGGCTATGGTTTTTCCTGTGGTCATGTATGGATGTGAGAGTTGGACTGTGAAGAAGGCGGAGCACCAAAAATTGATGCTTTTGAACTGTGATGTTGGAGAAGACTCTTGGGGGTCCCTTGGACTGCAAGGAGATCCAACCAGTCCATTCTGAAGGAGATCAGCCCTGGGATTTCCTGGGAGGGAATAATGCTAAAGCTGAAACTCCAGTACTTTGGCTACCTCATTTGAAGATTTGACTCATTGGAAAAGACTCTGATGCTGGGAGGGATTGGGGGCAAGAGGAGAAGGGGATGACAGAGGATGAGATGGCTGGATGGCATCACTGACTCAATGCATGTGAGTCTGAGTGAACTCCGGGAGTTTGTGATGGACAGGGAGGCCTGGCGTGCTGCGATTCATGGGGTCGCAAAGAGTCGGACATGACTGAGTGACTGAACTCTGATTTTAAAATCTTTATCAAATGTGTTACAATATTGCTTCTGTTTTTATGTTTTGCTTTTTTCACCACGAGGCATGTGGGATCTTAGTTCCCTGACCAGGGATCAAACCAGCAACCCTTGCGTTGGAAGGCAAAGTCTTAACCACTGGGCCACCTGGGAAGTCCAGATCTGTTGTGAATTGTGCTTCTTTGGGTATTTGTGTCATTTCACACTTTAGAACATTATTTTGAGGACAGGGTCTTCTCCTTACTCACTATTTTATATGCCTCATTGCTAACAGAAGTTCTTCCAAAGTATCCTTAAAAATATTTGCTGTTATTATTGTTCAGTCGCTCAATCACGTCTGACTCTTTGTGACCCCATGGCCTAGCACTCCAGACTTCCCTGTCCTTCACCATCTCCTGGAGCTTGCTCAAACTCATGTCCATTGAGTCAGTGATGCCATCCACCCATCTCATCCTCTGTCATCCCCTTCTCCTCCTGCTCTCAATCTTTCCCAGCATCAGTATCTTTTCCAATGAGTCAGCTTTTCACATCAGGTGGCCAAAATATTGGAGCTTCAGCTTCAGCATCAGCCCTTCCAATGAATATTCATGGTTGATTCCTTTAGGATTGACTGGTTTGATATCCTTGCAGTCCAAGGGACTCTCAAGAGTCCTCCAGCACCATAGTACAAAAGCATCAGTTCTTCAGCACTCAGCCTTCTTAATGGTCCAACTCTCACACCCATACATGACTATTGGAAAAGCCATGCTGCTGCTACTGCTATGTCGCTTTAGTCGAGTCCGACTCTGTGCGACCCCATAGATGGCAGCCCACCAGGCTCCCCCGTCCCTGGGATTCTCCAGGCAAGAACACTGGAGTGGGTTGCCATTTCCTTCTCCAATGGAAAAGCCATAGCTTGACCTTAATTGAATAATTGAGTTTCAAGTGAAAATGAAATTGTAGCCTGGACTTGGTTTTCTCCTTTGTAGTATTAGGTAGGAGAGGCTATAAAGGCTTCCCTCTTTCCCTGCTTGGGAAAGAGGGAAGTTTGACTTTGAAAACAAGAACTAGAAAATCCAAAAGGATGTGGAATGAGAAATAAACCCCCAAAATTTTGATCAAGCAAGCCCTTGACATTTCCTTGAAATGATACAATTCTACCCAAGTTCTGAGTGTGTGAATTTCCTTAAGATTTATTTATATTGTTCTATTTGCAAGGTACTGTGTAGAGCAGAGGTAAGAGAACATTGCCCTTTATGGTCTCAATTTACTAACTCATTTTATGTATTTTGCTACTAATTTGAGGTGATTTAGTTTCATAGCCTTGAGTAAATGTGTATTTTACAATTTGTTATAGTAGGCAAACTAACCAAAAAAACACACACTTTTTGTAATGAGTTCCTTTATAAGAAATTTCTCTTACCTTGTTTCAAATTGAGAGGCATTTGGAAGTTCATAGTAGAACCTAAGTGAGATGAGCTAGAGAGAGGGCCAGAGGGAGAAGGCAGGAGGGAAGGAGAATGCATGTGCATGCATACAGTCATTAAATGATTATTTATTTAGGACATAAGCAGTAAATCATTTACTACAAATGGTGAAAAAGAAAATAATGAAGGACAAGAAAGAACTGCTTATCAGCATCTGCTTTGAACAAGGCCCTTAGTTCAGTATTGTACATTCTATCTTACTTGATTCTCTTATCTATCCAGGGTAGAAAATACTGTTACCTCTACATTATTTACAAGGAAATTGGGATTTGGTGAAGTAACTTGCTCAAGGTAACTGTGGTGATAAGGACAAGAGACAGGACTAGAATTCAAATTTGTTCCCTTTGATGTCCAAGCTCCTTCAACTGTACTGTGCTCCCTCCACAGCTAAGAGGAAGTATTTGAAGATTCACTGAAATCATGCAGGGTTATCAGCAGGACTTCACTTGAACTGTATGCTCCAGAGACCATAAAAGAGATAAACCATCTCTGAGGTCGGCTTTTATTTCTGCACACACAGCTGGGCAGGATTTAGGCAAAACTGTGATGTAGACGAATATTGTTTCTTGTCCCAACTTGTCTGTGTTGACCTTTCTTTCTTTTTTTTTTGGCATCTCTTTCTTCAGGTCCTGTCTTCTTTGTACCAATAAAAGCAAGAAGGAGTTGGCATCAGGCATTATATGTATAGCCACTATATGTATAGTCCCTATGCTAACTACATTTTGTTTTTAAACTGTTTTTATTTAAAAAGATGATATATGTACACAGTTAAATTGTGCTCCGAGATACAACCAAATAAATATGTAAATAAACAAAACAATAGGTCACTGCTCCACCCCTCCTGGCTCTTGAATCCCACTTTCTTGCGGTAAACAGATACCTTCAACTATTTTAGTTATTTCTTTTGGTAGTTCCTCCCTCCTCTGCTAACAGCAGGCCTAAACAGCTACATCTTAAATTATGCATTTAAATCTAAACGGTATCTACTCATTTATCTCCATGAAAGTTGGGGATTTAGTTCTCAAGTCTTCCCCTTCTTCCTATCTACTAGTAAAGTTATAATCACAATCTTTGGTAAAATCTTGTTTAGTTTTATATGCTACTCACAGCTGAACCACCTAATGTATTACAATTTCATTTCTTTCCTTCTGAAGTTCTTGTTTTTCTTGGTTTGTGGTTTGCAGTGTTCATTAGGGTGGGTACAACTGCTGAAAAAAAGAGCAAAATGGTAGTGACTTGAGAAATGGGATTTATTTCTGTCTTATGCAATAGTCGGAGGAAGAAGTCCAGAGCTGATATGATGCTTCCATTGACAAAAGACCCAGACTCCTTTCATTGTATTGTTTCATCAGCCTCAACACCTGATTTCCACTTCTTGGACAAAAAATGCTTCTCTCTACCTTGACCATCCTGTCTAATTTTCTGAAAGTGGAAATCAAAGAGGGCGTGCTCTTGTGAATTTGAAACATCACATCCCACTCATTCGCCACCATTCAGACTCATGGCCACATAAACATACTTCATAGAGGATAAGAAATTTGTCTTACTAGCACAGCTACCTATTTAGCTAAATTTAAAGTTGGGGTTTTATACTAAAGGGAAAAGGGAGAAAGAATATTTGGAACATATGACTATCTCCACTGCCTTGATGCCCACTCAACATTTTTTTAAACTTTTGCCTCTACTCTGGCATAGAACTACCCATTCTAATATCACCTTTACATCCTAATTACCAAATCCTGTGACCTCTTTATGGTCAGTAGGAAATTTCTTTCACTGAAATTTTGTCCAATTCCATTGACTAAATTTTCTGAAACTCCCTACTAGAGTTTACATGTCCTTCCCTTTTTTATATTGCTATAATTGTGAGAGGCAAATTTTAAAATTACTGAATGGGTGTATTATCTAATATGTCCTATACACTTTTATTTGTTGATGACTAACAGCTTGCAATGCCAACACAGTTTTATTTTTATTTATTTATTTATTTTTAACAGTTTTAAATATTATTAATACAACTTGACTTTAATTAATCATTTATAACAGATCTTGCATTTACTTTTTTTTCTCAATAGAATAAATTAATACTATAAAGCTAAGGTTCTGTTTGTTCTTTAAATGCAGTCACAAAAGAAATAAAAATCTTTCATGGAGTTGAATTATCTGTCATTTTATGTTGTTGTGTGCCTGCATGCTCAGTCACTCCCACGGGCTGTAGCCCACCAGCTTCCTCTGCGAGTTACCATTTCCTCCCCTGGGGCTCTTCCCGCCCCAGTGATAAAACCTGTGTCTCCTGAATTGTTGAAATTGGTTGAAACTGTGGGGTCGCACAGAGTCGGACACGACTGTAGTGACTTAGCAGCAGCAGTTGACAATAATATTCTTTTAAGTACCAAAGTTTGGCAATAAATCTTGACTTAAATTTAAGTTTTAGAAAGCTAAGCACAATGTATAATCCTGTGATATTATTTCACATCTAATTGGTTCATAATTTTAAACACTTTGAAAAGAAAGAAGAAAGAATATCATTTGCTGAATCTTTGAAACTCTGGTTAGAAAATATTCTTATAGTATATTTTATATACTGCTGCTGCTGCTGCTAAGTCGCTTCAGTCGTGTCCGACTCTGTGCGACCCCATAGATGGCAGCCCACCAGGCTCCCCTGTCCCTGGGATTCTCCAGGCAAGAACACTGGAGTGGGTTGCCTTTTCCTTTTCCAATGCGTAAAAGTGAAAAGTGAAAGGGAAGTCACTCAGTCGTGTCCAACTCTTCGCGACCCCATGGACTGCAGCCTACCAGGCTCCTCCATCCATGGGATTTTCCAGGCAAGAGTACATATATATAGTACATATATATGTATATATATACTCCTATATATACTTTATATATATATATTATATTATATATTTATATATATAAATAATATAAATATAAAATATATAAAATATAAATATATAAAGTATATATATTATTTATATATATAAATAATATAAATATAAAGTATATATAATATAAATATATAAAATATATATAATATAAATATATAAAATATATATTTATATATAATATATATATACACAAGTAGGGGTAGATATTCTTAAGTGGGGAGTTGATGTAGAATCCTGCTGTTGTCTTGGTTTTCTTAATTATGTTGTGTTCACATATGACTCAATGAAAAAAGCCACTCAGCATTACACTTACTGTTTAGTAACTTGTTGCTCTCCATCTTGACATTTTATGAAATCTTCACCCAAACCTCCACCCAACTGTCTGTTAAGTATTTTCATGGTAAGCCTTGGAAATAGATCAGGAAAATAAGCCTAAGTTTAATATATTCCAAATACTGAGGTGAGATGAGGATTTAATGAATTGTTGTTATGGTAGATCTTACCTTAAAAAAAAATTTTTTTTTTTTTTTTTTGAAATATACAAAAAATATAGAAAATTGCACAAACATACATAAACACACACACACACACAAAACAAAGTCCTTAATGACTGATCAAAGTGACTACTCTTGTAACTAGCCAGCCTCTTTGTACCCCCATTCTCTTAAATACAATCGCTAGACTTATACGTTGATTTAGTCACTTCTTTGTTTTTCTTTGTTGTTTTACCTCTGATGTATCCTTACTAATTATTTTGTATAACCTCTCCTGTCTTTGAACTTTATTATGTAAATTTTGTGAAGCAAACACTATTCTATCCCCTTTTGCTTGTTTATGGCATTCATCATGTTATTGTGAGAAGCTGCAGCTTTTAAAATTTTTGGTGCATTTTATTGCATGATTCAGGTCAGAAAAATCCTCTGCAGTAGGAAATGGCAACCTATTCCAGTATTCTTGCCTGATAAAATCCATGGATAGGGGAGCCTGGCAGGCTGTTGTCCATAGGGTCACAAAAGAGTTGGACATGACTGAGCACACAAGCACGCTGGCATGCAAGATGCCACATTTTAGCCATTTTGTCTGCTTTTGGGAAAATTACAGATGATACTGCTTTAAAAATGTTCTCTGCATGTCTCCTGGGGGCATGTGTGCACATATTCCTTATGAAAATATACCTAAGAAAGCAGCTGATTCCATCCTAGGTTACGACTGTCTGCAACATTAGTAGATAGTGTCCAAATATCTTGGACAGTAATAGTAGACATTAGTAGATATTGTCCAAATGTTTTCCAAAGTGGTATTGATTTATATTCCCATCAGCAGTAAACGAGAGTTCCTGCTGCTTCACATCCTCACCAATACTGGTGATTGGAATCTTTTCAACTTTAGCCAATTTTAGTTCTTGCATGAACACATCTAGACTGGGTGTATAGTGATGTCTTGTGGTTTTAATTATCATTTCCCTGAAGACTAATGAGCACGGGTGCTTTTTCATATGATTATTGACAATTTGGCTATCTTCCTTTTGCAATTTAAAGGCCCTTAACCCTTTTTCTATTGTGTTAGTTGTCTTCTGTTTATTTTTTTTAATTGCTGGGAATTCTTGATTGTGTTTCAAAAATCTTCTGCAGCTTTCTGCCTAGCCTCTTTACCCTTTTAATGTAAATTTTAATGAAGAGAAGCTTTTAATGTTGATGCAGTCCAATCTGTCCCTCATTCATTTTATGTTTAGTGCTGTTTAAATTCTTTTAAGAAATGTTTTCCTTTGCTGAGTTGTTGATGTTATATTACCATATACTATCTTTTAAAAGCTTTGCTGTTTTAGCTTCCATATTTAAACCATTTAAAAATATAGATACATAATTATTCTAGTACAAGATATTGAAAATTATCTTTAAAAAGTTGTCTTTATCCCACAGCTCTACAGCATCAACTGTCTCAGAATTCAACTATACATACATTAATAATTCTGTGTCTGGGCTCTCTGTTTCATTCTGTTTCTCTATTAATTCTTCCTTGTGTCAATACCACATCGTCTTTTCTTAAAATAATGTAATTTATTCATTTATTTTTGGCCATGCTGGGTCTTTGTTGTCACACGGGCTTTTCTGTAGTTACAGCACCCTGGGGCTCCTCTCTAGTTGCGGTGCATGGGCCTTCTCATTTCCATGGCTTCTCTTGTTGTGAAGCACAGACTCTAGGGCTTACAGGCTTCAGTAGTTGCAGGACGTGAGAGGGTAACAGGCAGGAAGGCCAGGGGTCTCCAAATAGAGGAAATAGCCTGCAAGTGTCAGACATTTTTATCTCTCTTAAGCGGCAGGAGGAAACAAACTAGCAATATTTTTTCCTTCTCTATACAAATTTAAAGGGAGGTTTCTCTTAAAATATTGTGTTGCCATAATGACACCCGTCTTTGCCTGAAGTTAGCTATTCTCGAGTCTAGAGATAACCAATGCCTTTTTCTTATGGAAATATTTGTCTTAAGCTATGCTAATGTACTATGCCTTTACCCCAAACTCTGTCTCCAAGTCGGTTCCACCTCTTGGCCCAGAACCTACTTGACAAACCAGTATGGATATTGTTCCCCTAATCTAATGTAATTGTCCTAATGTAATTGTTCCCCTAATCCCCTAATGTAAATGAAACTATTTGTATGGTGGTCTGCCCTTCTTCAAGATTCAAGTTAATCATTTTATGGCCCATCTGAATTTTAAGACATTCCTTTCTTTCATTAACAGACTGCTAGTGACTATATAACATCCAGCTAAAGACTAGCAGGGGGGTACTCTTTCTGCCCCCTTCTGATGCCTATGTCAGAAGCTTTCTCTATCTCCTTTATACTTTAATAAAACTTTACTACACAAAAGCTCTGAGCGATCAAGCCTCGTCTCTGGCCCCGGATTGAATTCTTCTCCTCCGGGGGCCAAGAATCCCGGTGTATTCGCGTGATTCAACAACAACCTTTCAGACGTGGGCTCAGTAATTATGGTTCCCAGTCTCTAGAGCACAGGATCAATAGTTGTGGCTCGTGGGCTTAGTTGCTCTGAGGCATGTGGGATCTTCCTGGACCAGGGATCAAACCCATAGCTCCTGCATTGGCAGGCAGATTCTTTACCACTGAGTCACCAGGAAAGCCCCTGTATAATCTTAATTACTATAGCTTTATAATAAGGTTTGATTATCAAAAGAAAATTCCTCCTATCTTGTCATTCTTCTAAAAGAGTATCTTAGTTCTTCCTTTGACATTTTCATATATATTTTAAAATTAGTTTGTTAAGTACTACTAGTACTACTAAGTAAGTAAGTGTTAGTCACTCAGTCGTGCCCGACTCTTTGTGACCCCATAGACTGCAGCCCACCAGGCTCCTCTGTCCATGAGATTTTCCAGGGAAGGATACTGGAGTGGGTTGCCATTTCCTTCCCCAGGGCATCTTCCCAACTCAGGGATTGAACCCGGGTTTCCTGCACTACAGGCAGATTCTTTACCAACTGAGCTACAAGAGAAGCCTAGTTTGTTGACATTTTATTAGAATTACACTAAATTCATAGAATTGCAAAGCATGTTCTTTATTGATTTGCCTACAACACCTCTAGTGTACATCTATACTCCCTGTATCCCATGTAGTTTAGTATTTGTCTGAAGTTTTGCATCTTTTAATTATTATTATTATTAAATTACAATAAGCAGGAAAGTTTCCCAAGACTTCTACTTTTTAATTTTAGTTCTTGCATGAACACATCTAGAACTGGATAAGGCACATGTATAGTGATCAGAATTCCCACTTTTACTTGTGGTTATATCTGGAAATAAATGATCCACTTCTCTGTTCTCAGCTGTTTCCTGTTACAGTGCTATTAATATCTCCCATTCAAAGACAGCAAGCAGGGTAGTCACTGATAAAAAGGTGAACTCAAGCATGAAAAGCTAGAAATAGCTAATGCACTCTGATCCAGGATAGTGGTGGGAAACTATAGTATTTGACGTTTTTGTCTTTGTCAGGCACCTTCTGTGCCTATGGTATACTTGACAAATTATACCTTACAAAAATATTTGTCAAGAAATAGTGCTTTGAAAAGAGGCAGAGTTAATACCTGTGAAAGTATTCAGGAGGACATATTTTAACATGAACAACTCCATGCCCACAAATTTGATAACCTAGATGAAATGGACCAATTCCTTGAAAGACATAATTTGATAAAGTTTACTCAAGGAAAAATATAAAATATAAATAGGCCTCTATCTATTAAATGAATTGAATTAATAATTAATACCCTTCAAAAACAGAAAGCGCCAGGCTCAAATGGGTTTTTGGGTGAATTCTCCCAAATGTTTAAGGAAGTAATTACACTGTTCTCTACAGTCTCTTCCAGAAGGTAGGAGCAGAGGGAAAAATACCCTAACTCATTCTATGAGGTTGATATTCCTCTAATACAAACCAAAAAAGACATTACTACAAAAAAGAAAACTACAGACTATCATGAATATGGATGCAAAATTCCTCAACAGAATATTAGTAAGTCAAATCTAATAATCTGTAAAATAATTGTGCATCATAACCAAGCAGATATGCAAGCCTGGTTCAGCATTAAAAAATCAATTAATGGCATCCATCACATCAAATTATGAAAAGTTTTATGATCCTATCATAAGAGATATAGAGATCATAAGAGATATAGAGAAATCATTTGATAAAATGTAACTTCCTTCATGATCGAAACTCAGCAAACCAGCAATAAAGGAGAATTGCCTCAAAGCATCTATAAAAACAAATAAAACAAAAACCCTGCAACTAACATCATACTTAATGACAAGAGACTAGAAGGTTTATGACTGGGAGCATAGCAAGGTTGTTCCTTCTCACTTATACTTTTCAGCATTGTACTGGAGATCCTAGATAATGCAGTTAGACAAGAAGGGGAAATAAAAGGTAGACAGATAGGGAGGGAAGAAATAAACCTATCTTTCTTCTCTGATTATGTGATCCTCTATGTGGAAAATCCTAAATATCAGAAAAAAAACACTCCTAGAATTCATAAGCAATTATGGCAAGGTGGAAGGGCACAAGGTTAATACACAAAGTCAATCAGTCTCCTACAAATCAGCAGTGAACAAGTGTAATTTGAAATTAAAAGCACATTACCACTGTATTAGCAATCAAAACAAATAAATACTTGCTATAAATCTCACAAAACATATATAAGATTTTTATGTAGAAAAACTGCAAAACTCTGATAAAGTGATCAAAGTAAAACTAAATACATGGAGAGACATGCCATTAATTAGATAGAAAAACTCAATATTGTTAAGAAGTCAGTTTCTCCCAATCTGATCTATGCTGTGTTGCTGCTGCTGCTAAGTCACTTCAGTCATGTCGGACTCTGTGCGACCCCATAGATGGCAGCCCACCAGGCTCCCCCATCCCTGGGATTCTCCAGGCAAGAATACTGGAGTGGGTTGCCATTTCCTTCTCCAATGCATGAAAGTGAAAAGTGAAAGTGAAGCCGCTCAGTCGTGTCCGACTCTAGTGACCCCATGGACTGCAGCCCACCAGGCTCCTCCATCCATGGGATTTTCCAGGCAAGAGTACTGGAGTAGGGTGCCATTGCCTTCTCTGAATTTGATCTATAGATTTGAGGTAATTCCAATTAAAATCCCAGAAAGTTAATGATTCTAAAATTTATATGGGAATGCGGAAGACCCAGAATTGCCTACTCAATATTGAAGGAGGAAGAACCAAGTGGAGAGCTGACATTACCTTACTTAAAGGCTTACTGTAAAGCTACAGTAATGAAGATGGTATAATATTGGTGAAAGAAAAGATAAATAAATGAAAGAGAAGCTAGATTGGAAATACACTCCCATAAATATACTGAACTGATCTTACATAAAGGAACAAAGGCATACAGTAATACAAAGATGATCTCTTCAACAAATTGTACTGGAACAACTGAAGATTCATGCACAGAAAAAAATGAATCTAGATACAAATCTTAGAGGTGTTTCAAAAATTAACTCAAAATAGATCATATACTTAAATGTAAACAAGCAGTCAGATCAGATCAGATCAGTCGCTCAGTCGTGTCCGGCTCTTTGCGACCCCATGAATCGCAGCACGCCAGGCCTCCCTGTCCATCACCAACTCCTGGAGCAGTGAAGCAATCTAAATTTGGAGTTTTTATTATGGATCTTAGTTTTCTAATAGTGATGCGATTATATGCGTCAATTTTTTAAAAAGTAATTTGCATTTCTCTGGAGTAATTAAATTTATTTACATAAAAATATTTCTAATACCTTTTTTTATCGTTTCATGTCCTCAAGCTCTTTAGTGATGCTTCTTCTTCAGTTCATCTATTTTATTTATGTTACTTTATCATTCCCTCTAGCTTTTTATTAATTGGGTATATGTTAGTCTCTCCGTGTCTGACTCTTTGCAAACCCATGGACTGTAGCCTGTCAGGTTCCTCTGTCCATGGCATTTTCAAGGCAAGAATACTGGAGTGGGTGGCCATTTCCTGGAGTGGATAGCTGTTCCCTTCTCCCAACCCAGGGTTTGAACTCACGTCTCCCACATTGCAGGCAGATTCTTTACCAGCTGAGCCACCACAGAAGCCCAAAAATACTGGAGTGGGTAGCCCATCCCTTCTCCAAAGGATCTTCCCAACCCAGAAATTGAACTGGCATTTCCTGCACTGCAGGTGTATTCTTTACCAGCTGGGCTCTCAGGGAAGCCCTTCTTCACATATATTAAAGCTAATAAAAATTTTATTTTTATCACATAGCATCAATATTTTGTTATATTCACATATATCTTATTTTCATTGCTTTTTATTTCTTCCTCTGTTTCTAAACTTACATTTTCATTGATCTATATTAGTGTTTCCTTTTTATGGGTCTGCTACTTATAAATTGTTTTAGTTTTTATTTGCCTGATATATCTCTATTTCACCTTCATTTTTGAAGGATATATTGTTTTGACAGAGAACTCTGTTTGGCATGCATTTTAAAGAACATTAAATATAATTTTATTTTTTCCAACTTCCTTTTCTATTCTGTTGAAAAGTTAACTGTTAAAATAATTGTTGCTGATTTGAAGTTAATCCTTTGTTTTCTACCTCTTAAGGTGTTTTTCTTTATCTTTAATTCTTTGTTAGTTTACTGTGATGTGTTTAGCTATGGGTGACATTTTTGTGTAGTTTAAGTTGCTGCAGTCTTTTGGATTTGTAGCTTACTTGGTATTCTTTCACATAATACAGTTACCCTTTTCTTCTCTTTTTATTTTGCTCCTATTTTCCAAATTGTAGATCTTCAGCCTCTGTATTTCTAGTTACTTAGTCTCTTTTTTGATATTTTTCTACTTTTTTTCTCTTTATACTTCATTAAACACAGCTTCTTCCAACTCATTTTCAAGTTTACTGAGTATTTTTGCAGCTGTTGCTATTTTGCTTTTAAAATCATCCATTGAGTTTTTAATTTTAGTTTTCATACTTACTGTTTCTAGAATTTTTATGTTATTATTCTTTATGGCTTCTACTTGTCTGCCAGAATGTATGAGCTCTCTTTCTTATCTCTCTGATGATATAAGCCTAGTCACTTGAAAGTCTACTCTGATATTTTGAGGTCACATTAATCCATTTCAATTGTATCTGGAGAGTTTTATCCCTACTGACTTGTTGCCCTGTATCCTCATTTTGGTTTATACGGTGAAACAGTATTTTAAAATTGGAAAAATAGTTAGAGTCCTGGCATGATATTATTTCCCTCCTGAGAGGATTTATGTTATCTACTTCCAGGCGCCTAATGGCTTTGATGAGACAGGAGTGCCTTGAATCCATTCCAGTCATTTGTGGAGCCAAGCTGCAGTTCCCGTGAGGGGTTTCGCTTGTGGTTCACTGTTACCTCTAACATTAAGCCTTTTCATGTCTGAACCTGAAGAGGCACATTTATTTATCTCCCCACCTTAGTAGGACCTGGACTCCACTCTCATTCTCCCATATGCTGATGAACTATGTAGATTGATTCTTAAATGACCCTTCAGATTCCATGAAAAAGTGGCCCTAAAGTCAGACTTATCTTCCTGAACCTCTGTCCTCCTCTGTATCTTGGCCTTGTCAATTTTTACTCTTTTGTTAGCTCTGCATGCATGCATGCTAAGTTGCTTCAGTCATGTCCGATTCTTTGCGACCCCATGAACTGTAGCCTGCCAGGCTCGTCTGTCCATGGGGTTCTTCAGGCAAGAATCCTGGAATGGATTGCCATGCCCTTCTCCAGGGGATCTTTCCGACCCAGCTCCTGCATTGCAGGCAGACCCTTTACCACTGAGCCACCAGAGAAGCCTCCTTGTTAGCTCTACAAAGTTTTAAAATACGTTCTTTTTTTATAACACTGTATTCAGCTTTTCTAGTTGCTGTCAGTAACAGTATTAATTTGTATTAATCAGTTCATGATAAACAGAAGTAGAAGCCTTGGTCAAGTTCATTTAATTTACTTGTTAAAAAACTGAATACTGCCCAACCAACCCCCAAAGCTTAAAATGCCACTAATGTTTTTAAAAATTTAAAATAAAGTACCTGCAATTTTTTAAAGCATTTTATTTGGCCAAAAAAAAAAAGATTCAAAATAAAACACAGAATTATTGGTTTAGTTCTAACAGAAATATGGTTTAATTAGCTTGGATATAAAAGTATTGGCTTATCTGGCAAATTATTGAAAAGGGCTATAAAAAGCTTACTCTTAGTAATGATCACATTTAAAAAACCAAACACCATTGGGACGACACTTTCCATTGATTCTTGTGCCTTGTTTGTTCTTCAGATGTTTACTTGATGCTATGGTAGATAAGCTTTGTCATTATGGCTGGGAACGCAACTTGCAATTGTGTTAAGTTTATATCCTTAAATCTTGCCACCAGAAGAGGGAAAGAGACTTTTCCTGGCCACTGTTCCTCCCTGCCACCAATATCCAATAAGAAGACTCCAAGGAAATGGCTGGCTTAGGTACTATGCTTATCTTTGAATCGTCACTGTCGTCCATTTCTCCAGTTTGGCTTAGATCTATGTTCATCATGGTCCCATCACTATGATCAGTTTCTTTAGAAGGGCTTATTCTTATTGGCTACAGCAGGTGTCAGCCATGTGATTAGGGTCTCTGTGAAGAATGAGGAAGAAGGTCAGTTAGGGTCAGTTAGTTATAGGAAAACAATGACTCCTTTGTTCTGCCACATAAAACCTTTTACAAGTAAGTCCCATTTTGCTTCCAACATCACATTTTATTATTGCTTCTTCTATACATCTTTCCTTATCACAGTAAACTTGTCAGCCTTTTCTTCAAATCTGCTTTGCCTTTCATGAATTTATGTTGTTTTCTTGCCTAAAAATACCTTCTGTTACACAACCTGTCATTGCCTGCCCATTTTTAAAGACACAGTTCAAGGATTACCTCTACATACATTCTCTCTTTCCCCCTTCACTCAAACACACACACACACAGAGATGCATATGCTCACCTACTCTAGAGTTTCCTTCAACTCCTCAGGAAATAATCTCTCCTTGCTGAAGCAGCCCCTGTATATCCATCTTGTTGATATCAATCCTGTTGCTGCTGCTGCTGCTAAGTCCTTCAGTCGTGTCCGACTCTGTGCGACCCCATAGACGGCAGCCCACCAGGCTCCCCTGTCCCTGGGATTCTCAAGGCAAGAGCACTGGAGTGGGTTGCCATTTCCTTCTCCAATCAACCCTGTTATATATAGTCTATTACATCAAACTCTGATCATCTCCAGTTAGTTGCCATTTCTTATATACTTTGCCACTGTAAAAACAGGCTGTAAACATTTGTTGAATGAGTAAATGAAACTCAACATCCTCCAAGGTTTAGAATTCAACTCATTATGGTAAAGAATCTCCCTGCAGTGCAGGAGACCTGGCTTGGATCCCTGGGTTGGGAAGATACCTGGGAGAAGGGAATGGCTACCCACTCCAGTATTCTCACCAGAGAATCCCATGGACAGAGGAACCTCATGGGCTACAGTTCATGGATTTACAAAGACTTGGACATGAGTGAACGACTCACACTTTCACTTTCTTTCTTTCATTAACAGGCAACACTGAATGACTCTCTGTTTCCCTGGGAAGCAGTTCTAATATATGCCTAAGAACCTCCTCATTTTCCCATCAGTCTAGGGTCAAGAGAGGAACTACTGAGCGTGCTCTCTAGCCATTAATTACTTTTATTTATTTTGTTAGCCCTGTAAAAGAACACCATACTCTCATCTACGTAGTAGTATATATTGTTTATTGGGTTATTAACTGCAAGAAAGTTGGTTAAATCCCGCTTTTATAAAAAGAAAATGGGTGAAAAGAGAGTAATAAATGAAATTTGAGAGGGGTTTTAAATTTGCCTCATTGATATATTTTGACTGAATCGTAATAGATTATTGCTCAAGAAGGACATGTTTTGTGTTATCCCTTTTATATTTTGTTGGTGCTCCTACATCCCCACCCCAACCTCACCCCACCCACAGTATGCCTTTCCTGTTGTGCATCCTAGACACTTATTTGTGCTTATTATGTGTTTGGGGAACTCCTTGGAAAAAATCAATGTGTCATAGAGAATGAATA
Source organism: Bos indicus x Bos taurus (assembly GCF_003369695.1). Taxonomy (NCBI): domain Eukaryota; kingdom Metazoa; phylum Chordata; class Mammalia; order Artiodactyla; family Bovidae; genus Bos; species Bos indicus x Bos taurus. The sequence goes on along the minus strand of NW_020867180.1, from coordinate 24,351 downwards.
CACTCTCTCTGCAAAGATACAAAGCATTAGGAATTCTATAATGGGGTCGTATTCTCAGGTCGGGCTTGTGGTAAAGAACCCATCTGACAATGCAGGTCGATTTAAGAGACACTGATTCGATCCCTGCATCAGGAAAATCCTCTGGGGAGGAAATGGCAACCCATTCCAGCTCTATTCCTGCCTGGAGAATCCCATGGACAGAGGAGTCTGGTGGGCTGCAGTCCATAGGGTTGCACAGAGTCAGACAAGGCTAAAGCAATTTAGCACAGTCTTATGAAATGCCTATCAAAAAGATGAACCAAAGAAAAACGTAAAAAACCTGAACACCCAGAGAATAATCACAGCAAGAAAATGGTGCTCTAGAAACTGGCACATGTCTTGAGAGTAGTGAATTGGCTGAAGTGCACTGATATTCCACAAAGGTGCAAAGATGGAAGAGTGTCATTCAGGTCATGCTCTAGTGTCATGGTGAAGGGCTCTTGTACAAGGGAGCTGTGTAATGAAAGCTTCAGTGATAGCAGACATGGCCACTTGCACATGTCTCTCAAGCAGAGTCCCTTAATCATACCTTAGTTATTTGAAGCTTTCATTTGGATGAGCGATGCATGGATAAAACATAGCTTTATGGATGCTATTGGATGAAGAAATATAATGCAGAATGGAAGAAATATTCATCCTAGAGCATTAAATAATATTTATTTATTTGAAGATATTTCACCAAGTGTTAAGGACAATTAGCTTTTTTTCTGCCCCTTGGGGGAGATAAGATTTTTAAAATGGGAAACAATAGGGTAGATGTATTAGTATTTTTTAATTATTGTGTAAAAATTCCTGCAAACTCAATGTCTTAAAACAATATGCATCTACTTGTTCATGGTTCTTTGGGACAGAAGTCTGGACATTATATAACTGGGTTCTCTGCTCAGGGTGTCATGAGTATGAAATCAAGGTGTAAAATGGGCTGAAATCCTACTAGGAGCTCAGGGTCCTATTCGGAACTCATGTTCTTGTTGGTGGAATCTGGTTATTTATAGCTATAAAACCGAGGTCCCTGAGTTATTGCTGACTGTTCGTTGGGAGTTGATCTCAGCTTCTAGAGGTTGCTCTCAAGTCCTTGCCAGATGGCTCTCTCTGACTTAATAGCCTGAATTGGAGAATCTCCCTCATGTCAAATCTCTCTGACCTTGGGGAGGGCCATTTCCCCTTAAAGGGTTTACCTAGTTAGACCTCTCCCTTTTGAAAAAATCAGAGCCAACTGATTGTTAGCATAATCATGGGGATGATAGTCCATCCTATGCACAGTTTATCCACATTCAAAAGGAGGGAAATCTACCAGGCATGTGCATTAGGAATAGGACTGTTGGAGGCCATCTTAGGATTCTGTTACACAGGATCTCTGTTTTAGGAGGGTGATTCTGGTGACATATGAATGATAGACAAGACAGGTAAGAGGACAAAACCCATAAGTGTCGTCTTATGTGCCAATCCCAGTCACATGATGGGAGCTTCCTAGAGCATAGTTTGATTCACCAAGGCAAGAATGAACCTTGTAATTAAGCAAGGGAGTGGGCAGCAGCAGCAGATGCTCTGTACATTTATCCCCCTTGACTTTTAGAGGATGTCCAGGTAGTCCTGGATATGGGAAATATCAACTGGATTCAGAGCAGGTACAATAGGAAAGAAGATGGATGAGGTATACACACTGCGAGGCTGTGACAGACCTTGGGCAAGGAAAGCAGAGGGAGCAGTGAAGCATAGTGTGAGGCAGTTCCCATAGATTGCCTCCAGCAGTCAGAAGTATACAAGTGTCTGGGATAAGAGGACGCTTGGGAACCCACAGAGGAGTCTCCGGGTCCAAAGCACAAACCTGCCCCCACTACGTTGGAAGGCGGAGTCTTAACCATTGGCCTTCCAGGGAAGTTCCCTAATCTTTTTTCTTTTCTTGGATCATCACTGACCTTCACTGATGTTTCTCTACTAAGTAACTTTGCTTTTCCAGGGAGATTTCCTGATGAGTTCCTTTCTCCTTCTTCACCTAGGCAATCTCTTGGGCTCTTTTCTCAAAGTAAGGCAATTTATTTACTAGGACTGAACTGCAAAAATTTCCATTTTTATTTCATGTTCCATCTCTTTATCTTCCACAATCCCCTCTAGTTTTAACCATTGTAAACAGGTATACCATGCACATGGAGATGTTTAGAATCAGCTGGGTATTCGCATCCAGAGCTTGAGAGAGAGAGATGAAGGGCTGGGAGCTTTCTAAAAAAAATGTAAACCTTCAGCATATTAAAAAATTTAACATCAGCATTAAAAAGAAATCTCTGACTTCGCTGCATTAGTGAAAGGAAGTGGGAATGGAAAGTATCACAGTGTTAGCAAAGTGGTTTTATTTATATTATTCTCATTTGTAGCCCTGTCTCATTTTGAGATTCCAGGAGCCCAGAGAGATAAGTTTACCATAAAAAGTAAAAAACTACAGCAGCAACCACTGTTTGGGCATCTACTCGGTGCCAAGTCATTTATACATGAGGCAATAATGATGGCATTGTTGTTTAAGCAAGTGGTCTCTGGAACCAGAATGTTGGATCCAGACCTCAGTTTCCAACATAATTATATGATATGCAGATGATACCACTCTAATTGCAGAAAGTGAAGAGGAACTAAAGAACAACTTGATGAGGGTGAAAGATGAGAGTGAAAAAGCTGGCTTAAAACTCAGCATTCAAAAAATTAAGAACATGGCATTCAGTCCCATCACTTCATGAAAAATAGAAGGGGAAATAGTGGAAGCAGTGATAGATTTTACTTTAGGGGGCTCCCAAATCACTGTGGATGGTGACTGCAGCCACAAAATTAAAAGTTGCTTGCTCCTTGGAAGGAAAGCTATGACAAATCTACACAGCATATTAAAAAGCAGAGACATCACTTTGTCAACAAAGGTCCATACAGCCAAAACTGAAACTGCAATCCTTTGGCCACATGATGTGAAGATCTGACTCATTGGAAGAGACCCTGATGCTAGGAAAGATTGAAGGGAAAAGGAAAAGGGAATGACAGAGGAAGAGGTTAGTTTAGACAGCATCACAGACTGAATGGACATGAATTTGAGCAAACTCAGAGAGGACAGAGGAGCCTGGCATGCTCCAGTCCATGGGGTTGCAGAGTCAGACACAAACTGGTGGCTGAACAACAACCATAAAGTTACTTACTTAACCTTCTGTGTCTTTGTTATCTGTATGATTAGAACAATAACAATTGTCTCTGGATTTTTCCTGCAGACATATAAATTATACTATTCACAGCACTTAGAAGTGTCTTATATGTAGCAGACACTAAATAAATGTTAATTGTTATTTTTAATGCATCATAATATTTCATCCACATAATTATTTATTGAGGAAGAGAGGATTTTTCTGTTTATGAGTGAGAAAGCTAAGATTCAAAGATGTTGGAGTTGCAATTTGAGTTCCACTGTGAGACTCATTATCATGTTCTTTTCACTATGCTGTGATCTTCTGAATTTATCCCTTATGTTTGTGTTAAATACAGATGATTGACATTAAAAATATATTTGTTTTCCTCCTGAATGACTTTTTTGGACTAGATATAATTGATCCCCATCGTGAACTATTTAGAATCGATTGACCTAAATAGATACAATTTTCTAAATTTTTAGTAGAACCAAATAGTTTACCTCTCTACTGATTCCTTTCTCATATACATAAAAATCCCTTCCTCCCCACCCCACCCTGCTTCTGTCTCTCTGGCAGATTTGGTCCATGACAGAAAGAAAGATTTATGCTTTATTCTTATTTCCTTATTTTACATTGATATTTGATGATAGAGAAATTGCAGACAATAAAATAGTAGGATACCAAATACAACAGAATCAGTGAATAGTGGACAAAGGGATTAAAATGTCCTCATTTCATTCTTGGTTTTCTCCTGAAAATGAATGGTAAATTGTAGTATGAGAAATTTATATACACTAGATAAAAAATCAGCTTTTTCAACAACATTGAAAGTTACTTTTTATATGTTTTCAATTTACATCTTGTGGTGTGCAGTTCTAATGAGTTTTAGCATATACATATATAGTGAGTAGTGAAGTCGCTCAGTCGTGTCCGACGCTTTGTGACCCCACAGACTGTAGCCCGCCAGGCTTCTCTATCCATGGGATTTCCCAGGCAAGAATACTGGAGTGGGTTGCCATTTCCTTCTCCAAGGGATCTTCCTGACCCAGGGATCGAACCCAGATCTCCCACGTTGTAGGCAGACGCTTTACTGTCTGAGCTACCAGGCAATCAGGATACAGAGTGATTCCATCATCCCAAAAAAGCTCCCTTAAAGGTTATGCTTTAAAGTGAGTCTTTGGAAAATAATAAATAAAAAGGTTAATCTCAGAAATACAAACAAGAATGCGAAGATAATGAAAAAATAAGTTTCAAAATCTGAATAAAGTTTAAGTTCTTCTCCTGAGTCTGTGGCTAATTATCTGTATAATTCTGTAAACATCCTCTACTTTTTAAAGCCCCAGTTTCTTCATCTTTAAAATAAGGAGGTTAGGCTAACTGAAACTCTACTACTCTTACTTGGTTTCAAATTCAGGAATTAAGATTCTGTGTTAAATCACATGAACCCAAACATTTCAGAAAGAATCCTTACTTTAGTTGCTAACTAAATATATTTTTCCATCCCTTTTTTATGATCTGCTTCTGAAATGTAGTCTTTAATCTCATGTTGATATTTATCTACCCATTGAAAAAATGACTGCAACGCATAAAGTGTATAGCATCACATTTTCCTTTATTCCCTCTAGAATGTATGATTTGAATTATGCTGTCAACATTGTGATGACATGTTGCCATATTGTTACTTCAGTGTGATATTTTGATTGATAAATTGTAATCATTTTTAGTAGCCAGTCTTCAACAAGAGAAGATGAATCCTGAGGAATGACAAGTGACATGAGAAACTCCAGCTGTTGTGCTGTTCTCTCTATGGCATTTCCAGGAAGTTGTGTCCAGTGATCCACCTTGGCAAGGCAGGTGAAGGACAGTGTGTGTGTGCTCTATCCAGGGTTTTCTATAGGATTTCTGCCGTGGCTGACAGTTGATTTAGTCAGGGCAATTTCTGCCTTTCATCTGTGCCCTTTCTTCTGAACTCCAGGAGATACTCCTTGGAAACAAGATACTTGGCACCTAGAATAGCAACAGCTTTTTGTTTATTGCTTCACAGCCTCAATTTTATGAAATTAGTGGCAGAGTGTTCCCTCATCAAGTCACGAAATTTCGTCTCCTCTGGTGGTCACTGAGCACCCTCTCTGGCTTTGAAGATCTGGCTGAAAGGTGGCTCCCTGTGGTGAACTTCCCATTGATGTTGGGCCAGTCTTGCTGTGGGGAGGTCGAGGGAGGGAGCGGGGCACAGGGCAGTGAGTGATGGTGGTCCCCATCTTTAGGTGTGCCTCCTCCCAGCTGCCTCACTGAGAGGATCTGACTCAGAGGGAAGGTGAGGCAAGGCAGCTATGAATGTGTGCAGGTTGGAGTGAGTATATGTCAGCTACGTTCATGTCTCTGCAGCCAGAGATGGGTGCAATCTACTTGTTTTAGTGTCAATTTGTTCTAATTGACAGTGCCTTGTAGGCACAGAGTCTTCTAATAGGCCAGAAACTCCTGGTACTCAAGGAAAGCCAAAGAGTAGAATGAATGATAACAAACTAGAAGTAGAAGGGCTCTTGATGTGAACACATTTTGGTCAGTTGAGGGGTTATTTTGACCACTGAGTTTAAGTAGGAGTTTCTATTAACAAAGAATCTTTCTAGAGCTTGGAGGGTTGCAGAAGAAACTATCTATTTAGAACAGCAAACCTGTGTTAATTGTGGAATCAACCTTGGAGGACCCAATCATTTGCAAGCAACTCTAAGGGTCATCACATAATTTTTTAACTGCAATTTAAGGTATGGATGTGAGTAATATGCATTGTGAGACTGGTGTGTGGGACTAAGCCATTAACTGATGGGTGAGTCTAGCCAACCGCCAGCATCTAAATACTGATACTTCTTAGATTTTTCATTTATTACTGTATAGCTTTTTGTGGGAGAAGGCAATGGCACCCCACTCCTGTACTCTTGCCTGGAAAATCCCATGGACGGAGGAGCCTGGTAGGCTGCAGTCCATGGGGTCGCTAAGAGTCAGACACGACTGAGCGACTTCACTTTCTCTTTTCACTTTCATGCATTGGAGAAGGCAATGGCAACCCACTCCAGGGTTCTTGCCTGGAGAATCCCAGGGACAGGGGAGCCTGGTGGGCTGCCGTCTATGGTGTCGCACAGAGTCGGACACAACTGAAGTGACTTAGCATAGCATAGCATAGCATAGCTTTTTGTGTGGTGATTTAAGCGTTTTCCTTTGTGATGTGTGACAGATATATTCAGAGACCATGAGCCTCTGGACAGAAATTTTATTTGAGAAAAATTAGTATTAGTTGCTCAGTCACGTCTGACTCTTTTGCGAGCCCATGGACTGTAGCCCACCAGGCTCCTCTGTCCATGGAATTCTCCAGGCAAGAATACTGGAGTTGGTTGCCATTTCCTTCTCCAGAGGAACTTCCCGATTCAGGGATCGGACCTAGGTCTCCTGCATTGCAGCAGGATTCTTTACCTTCTGAGTGCCTAGGGATCTATATGTTGTGAACTTTAGATTTTCCAAGGATCTATAGCTATAGCGCTTTCAGATATTAAGAGTCTGCTGTGATGGCAACCCACTCCAGTACTCTTGCCTGGAAAGTCCCATGGACAGAGGAGCCTGGTAGGCTGCAGTCCACGGGTTGTGAAGAGTCAGACACAACTGAGCGACTTCACTTTCACTTTTCACTTTCACTTTTCACTTTCATGCATTGGAGAAGGAAATGGTAGCCCACTCCAGTGTTCTTGCTTGGAGAATCCCAGGAACGGGGGAGCCTGGTGGGCTGCCATTGATGGGGTCTCACAGAGTCGGACACAACTGAAGCAACTTAGCAGCAGCAGCAGTGAAATTAATGTCTGAACTATGGTAACCTGTTTGCAATTATGTGAAAGTCGCTCAGTTGTGTCCAACTTTTTTTTATTCTCCAGGCCAGAGTACTGGAGTGGGTAGCTGTTCCCTTCTCCCAAGGATCTTTCCAACCCAAGGATCAAACCCAGGTCTCCCACATTGTAGGTGAATTCTTAACCAGCTGAGCCACCAGGGAAGCCCATGGTTTAACCCATTAAACACTGTTAATTCAAAGTAGAGATGACTTTGGTAGTTGCATGTAACTGTTTTTGAGCCCTGTAATCTTGATGCTCTTTTATTGTACATCCTATCAGAGAAAAAGTTCTTGCATATATTATGTATATTTATTTGCATAGTATAAAATGCAGTATTAACTAATCTGTATATGTCAGTTAAGCTTAGATTCAGTTGTATACAATAGAAAAATTATTTAAAAACAATAGGGTCTTAAGCAAAGCGAAGCACAGTGAAGTCACTACCCCGTGGATTGTAGCCTACCAGGCTCCTCAATCCACGGAATTCTCCAGGCAAGAATACTGGAGTGGGTTGCCATTTCCTTCTCCAGGGGATCTTCCTGACCCAGGGATCGAAAATGGGTCTCCCACATTACAGGCACACGCTTTACTGTCTGACCCCCTTAGGGTCTTGAACTAGATCACATTTTATTTTTCTTTCATGTGAAATCTGGAGTTTGACAGTTGAAGACTATTTGGTAGCTCCAAAAGGTCAGTGAAAAAAACTCTCTTCTTCCAGAACTTTTTTTCCTCATGTGGGTTTTCTTCATGGTATAAGGTCACTGCTGGATCTCTAGCCATTATATCACATTTTAAGCAACAGTATTGTGATTACATTACAGTGCCCAAAACTTAGCTGCCAGGAAGACCAGATAATGACAATATTTATTCTAAGTGACACATTGAACTAAAAGTTGGGGTTTGTAACTAAGTGAGAAAGGATGGATATTGCTGTAGGTAATTAGCAATCTCTACCCAATGTATATTAAATGTTGTGCAGCATAATTTTTCTCTTTTTATATAGACACTAAACATACTTTTACTTTGCCAACAAAGATCTGTCTAGTCAAAGCTATGGTTTTTCCAGTAGTCACGTATGGATGTGAGAGTTGGACTATACAGAAAGCTGAGCACCGAAGAACTGATTCTTTTGAACTCTGGTGTTGGGGAAGATTCTTGAGAGTCCCTTGGACTGCAAGGAGATCCAACCAGTCTATCCTAAAGGAAATCAGTCCTGAATATACATTGGAAGGACTGATGCTGAAGCTGAAAACCTAATACTTTGGCCACCTGACTCGAAGAACTGACTCACTAGAAAAGACCGTGACGTTGGGAAAGATTGGGAGGAGAAGGGGATGGCAGAGGATGAGATGGTTGGATGGCATCACTGACTCAATGAACATGAGTTTGAGTAAGCTCTGGGAGTTGGTGATGGCCAGGGAAGCCTGGCGTGCTACAGTCCATGGGGTTGCAAAGAGTCGGACACAACTGAGCAACTGAACTGAACTGATCTGAAATACAAAAAGGTTTCACATTTTCTTTCTGTATACAAATGTATCCTCTTAAGCATTTCCCTGGTGGCTCAACAGTAAGGAATTCACCGGCAGTGCAGGAGACCTGGATTCAATCCCAGGGTCAGGAAGATCCCCTAGAGAAGGAAATGGCTACCCACTCCAATATTCTTGCCTGGAGAATCCCATGGACCAAGGAGCCTGGAGGGCTGCAGTCCATGGGGTTGCAAAGAGTAGGACACTATTAAGTGACTAAGCATGCATGGGCCTTCACACTGAAGGCAGAAACAACATGGACGGTGACCTGCTTTTCAATACACGGGCCATTTGTAAGAGAGCCACGACTGGAAGACAATACCTGAATGTGGCTAGTTGAGTGGGACTGTTGATAGCACACCTGAATTTGTAAAGAGTGTGTACAGTCCTGCATGCACTCTGGAGTGGGCTGCCAAACACAGTCCTTCAATAGGGACCATCCAGAGGAGAACTGAAGCATTTGATAAGTTTGTTAAGGTTTTGCACATAAATGAAGAAATAAAAGATATTTATTTTATAAATACTCAGGCAAGATATAGTGCTTAATTCCTAGTTATTGTGTGTTTTATGCTTGTCATTACTTGCTTTTCCTTGGAGCAAATGAAACAAGATCTGAAATATTCTAGATTCTTATTTGTGTACCCCATCGTGTATTCTGCGGTGGTCCAGAAAAACTTAGGAACAAGGGAATCAGCATCAAGATCCTAGTAAATTTGAGAACTAGTGATCCCAAATCATATTTTCCTTTAAGTAGTCTTGCTTTGGTGTGTCAACTTTCCAGTTTGCAAAGTGTTCTGATGTATTTTTTTTTCTCAACTGAGCCTCAAAAATATCCTGTTTGAACACTATGAGACTAATATAGAATAAAATAACTTCAAAGTAGGTGATCACATGTCCTACATTTTTAAGTACCCAAGACATGAAGCAATTTTTCCAGTGCCACACAACTACTAAGAACATACCTGAAAACACACTTCTTCTGACACATGGGAAATATTCTTTCTAAGAGTTTATCTTTATTTCAGTTCAGTTGCTCAGTCATGTCTGACTCTTTGCGACCCCATGCATTGCAACATACCAGGATTCCCTGTCCTTCATCACCTCCCTGAGCTTGCTCAAACTCATGTCCATAGAGTCAGTGATGCCATCCAACCATCTTATCCTCTGTCGACCCCTTTTCCCCCTGCCTTCAATCTTTCCCAGCGTCAGGGTCTTTTCCAATGAGTCAGTTCTTTACATCAGGTGGCCAAAGTAATGGAGTTTCAGCTTCAGCATCAGTCCTTCCAATGAATATTCAGGTCTAATTTCCTTTAGGATGGACTGGTTGGATCTCCTTGCAGTCCAAGGGACTCTCAAGAATCTTCTCCAACACCACAGCACAGAAGCATCAATTCTTCGGCGCTCAGCATTTAAAAATAATTAATTTATTTATTTTAGTTGGAAGCTAATTACTTTACAATAGTGTAGTGGGTTTTGCCATACATTGACATGAATCAGCCATGGGTGTACATGCTCTCACATCCTTACATGACTGCTGGAAAAACCATAGCTTTGACTAGATGGACCTTTGTTGGCAAAGTAATGTCTCTGCTTTTTCATATGCTGCCTAGGTTGGTCATAGCTTTTCTTCCAAGGAGCAAGCATCTTTTAATCTCATGGCTGCAGCCACCATCTGCAGTGATTTTGGAGTCCAAAAGAATAAAATCTGTCACTGTTTCCATTGTTTCCCCATCTATTTGCCATGAAGTGATGGGACCAGATGCCATGATATTGGGTTTTGAATGTTGAGTTTTAAGCCAGCTTTTTCACTCTCCTCTTTCACTTTCATGAAGAGGCTCTTTAGTTCTTCTTCACTTTCAGCCATAAGGGTAGGTCATCTGAATATCTGAGGTTATTGATACTCCTCCCAGAAATCTTGATTCCAGCTTGTGCTTCATCCAGCCTGGCATTTCTCATGATGTACTCTGCAGATAAGTTAAATAAGCAGAATCAGAATATACAGCCCTACATACTCCTTTCCCAATTTGGAACCCATGCTGTTCCCTGTCCAGTTCTAACTGTTGCTTTTTGACTTGCGTACAGATTACTCAAGAGGCAGGTCAGGTGGTCTGGTATTCCCATCTCTTTCAGAATTTTCCACAGTTTGTTGTGATCCACACAGTCAATGGCTTTGGTATAGTCAATAAAGCACAAGTAGATGTTTTTTTCTGGAATTCTCTTGTTTTTTCTATGATCCAAAGGATGTTGGCAGTTTGATCTCTGGTTCCTCTGACTTTTCTAAATCCAGCTTGAACATCTGAAAGTTCTCAGTTCATGTACTGTTGAAGCCTATCTTGGAGAATTTTGAGCATTACATTGCTAGTGTGTGAGATGAGTGCAATTGTGCAGTAGTTTGAGCATTCTTTGGCATTGCCTTTCTTTTGGATTGGAATGAAAACTGACCTTTTCCAGTCCTGTGGCCACTGCTGAGTTTTCCAAATTTGCTAGCATATTGAATGCAGCACTTACACATCAGCATCTTTTAGGATTTGAAATAGCTCCACTGGAATTCCATCACCTCCACTAGCCTTGTTCATAGTGATGCTTCCTAAGGCCCACTTGACTTCACATTGCAGGATGTCTGCCTCTAGGTGAGTGATCACACTATCATGGTTATCTGGGTCATGAAGATCTTTTTAATATAGTTCTGTGTATTCTTGCCATCTCTTTTTAATATCTTGTGCTTCTGTTAGTTCCATACCATTTCTATTTTTATTTACCCAGAGATATAAACTTCAAGTATGAGAGGCATTTACTGTTAAAATATGTGTCATTTTATCCTGAATGTTATTTATTTATCCTTTGTAATTTCAGTAAATGCATAATCTTAACAGTGTTGATTATATTAGAATTACAACATCTAAAATGGTGGTCACTAGCTACTTGGGCTGCTTCAGTTAAGTAAAATGAAAACTCCACTTGTTCAATCCCACTGGCCACACTTCAGTGCTCAGTAATCAGGTATGGCTAATGACTTCTGTCTCTAACAGTGCAAATTATATAGCATTTCCATCTCATAGAAAGTTCTATTGGACAGTGCTATGTTAGCTGCTGCTGCTGTTGCTGCTGCTAAGTCGCTTTAGTCGTGTCTGACTCTGTGCAACCCCATAGACGGCAGCCCACCAGGCTCCTCTGTCCCTGGGGTTCTCCAGGCAAGAACACTGGAGTGGGTTGCCATTTCCTTCTCCAATGCATGCGTGCATGCTAAGTCGCTTCAGTCGTGTCTGACTCTGTGTGACCCTATGGACAGCAGCCCTCCAGGCTCCTCTGTCCACAGGATTCTCCAATCAAGAATACTGGAGTGGGTTGCCATTAAGGCTATCATATTCTTTACTGCTAGGTGAATTGTGATTAAATTCTTCTTTCGGCTGGTGCACTGGGTTGGCAGGAACAGTGAACAAACTAACAGTATCAAATGGTTTAGAAAATAGTTGACTCTTCAAGAAATATTTTTCCTATTCCAGAGAAAATGAGTATGTATAAAATTAGGATAATAAGTGCAACTAAGCAGATAAATTTTTTTTTTTTTCAGAAAGCCGTCAGCACAATGGGTATTTATAGATGGTACCCTAGATAAGCTTTTTTTTGGATCATATTTTTTATCACTGATAAAGCATTTTGAGGACAGTGTTCATTTCAGGTCCCTGTCAGTGAAGTTTTAAACACTTTGAGTTAATATGCTACCCAACAATGTGAAGTTGAGCAGGTTAATCTCTCTGAAAAGGGGGAAAGAGACATAAATACCTAGAGAAGAACAGGAGAGAAAGCTGAGTTCTGTCTTTTAGGATAAAAACATGCATTTATTTAGTACATGTAATCATATGCTCACAGGCCTTCATTTTGATGCAGCTGAAACATTCAGATTCATTTCTGTGATTTCTACATGGCGATATTGGGCCTCTGACCCAATATTAGGATACTGAATTGAATTAGCCTCACACCAGTTATTAGGCAGCTTCTGTGATCTCTGGCTTCTACACAGCCTCACAGCCTTAAGGTGAATTACATTAAGACATCAGAAAATTGTTGGAAGTATTAAGGAGGGAATCCAGTTGAGAGGCAAACCACAGGAAAAAAACAGGAATGAAGTAGTAAGTATGAATTCAGGGTAAGAAAACCTCAACATAGAGTGAGAAAAGACATTTCACAAAGCAAGATTTGAACTTCCCTTGAAGCCTAGGGAATTTTAAGAGAGAGAAAGAAAGGTAGGCTCTTCTGGATCAGTTATGAGGAGTCATGGAGCTGTATGTGAATGTGCTTGCCTTTTGGTAAGGGTGGAGGTTAGGAAAGACCTTGGCAAGGCCTGATGGGATCTCAAAGTGTGAGCTTAATCAGTGATGATAGCATTGACTAGCAAGGTAGGATATATCATGGATAGAGCAGAGCTGGAGAGCAAGTGGTTGGCCGTGGATGCTGCTATCAAAAGCAGCTTTTGCTGATTTTTTTTAATGCGCTCCAGTTTTATTTTTTTATAGTTGGAGTATAATTGCTTTACAGGCTCGTGTTGGTTTCTGCTGTATAACAATGCGAATCAGTCACTATATATATATATATTATATAGCCCCTCCCTCCCTGTGTTATATAGCAATTTCCCACTAGTTTTCTATTTTACACATGGTAGTGGGCTTCCCCAGGGGCTCAGCAGTAAAGAATCTCGCTGCAATGCAGGAGTTGCAGGAGACACAAGTTCGATCCCTTGGGTTGAGAAGATCCCCTGGATGAGGGCATGGCAACCCACTCCAGTATTCTTGCCTGGAGAATCCCATGGATAGAGGAGCCTGGCGGGCTACAGTCCATGGGGTCACAAAGAGTCAGATAAGACTGCAGCGACTTAGCACGCAGCATGCACACATGTATATATATCGCCATGTACATTGAGTATTATCAACATTACCCTCTCAGTTTGTCCCACCCTAACCTACCCCGCTCTGCCCACAAGTCTGTTCTCCACATCTGTATCTCCATTCCTTCCCTGCAGCCTGATTCATGATTGGAGAGGGACGTGACCAAACTGGTCTTTCAGGACAGTGAGTTTTGAAGGGTGCTGTTCAAGGTGGATCAGATGGGGAGCAATGATGGAGACCCGAGGTTACTACTGTAACGTAGGAAGTCTCTAAATGTTTTCTGAACACCTACTATCTTTCTGGCATTGTTATAGACACAAGGGATACAATAGAGACAAACCAGAGACTGATTTTGAGAGAAATGGGTGGAAGATTTCAAGGTAGTAAGGAAGGAAAGGGGCTTCCCAGGTAGCTCAGTGGGTAAATAATCTGCCTGCAATGCAGGAGATTAGGGTTTGATCCCCGGATCCAAAAGACCCCCTAGAGGCATGGGGTCTATGAGAAGATCCCCTGGATGAGGGCATGGCAACCCACTCCAATATTCTTGCCTGGAGAATCCCATGGATAGAGGAGCCTGGCGGGCTACAGTCCATAGATCACAAAGAGTCAGACAAGACTGAGCGACTGAGCATACATGTGAGAAAGCAAAGAACAGTTCCAGGGTTTATAAATCCTTCATATGTTGGCAACACAAAAAGATGATTTGTTTTTTGACCATTTATATCATGTTTGTTTGTCATCCCTTGTTTTCTCCAAGCTCATTATAATGTTGAAGGTGTGATATTTCTGTGGCAGTGAGTAGAATAACTGTTCTTGTATTGGCTTTCACCTAATGCAAGATGGCCAATGAAGGGAGGAAGTCCTGGTAATTCTGGCAGCAAACTCCAAAAGGAAATCTCTAGCTTTATTTTAGGAAATCTAATGGGAGGGGCCCGAAGTCACTACAGCTGTTTATAATTAGAAAGCATCAGGCCCTAGGTGATTCATTCATTCATCCTCAAACAAAACAAAACACCCCACAAAGCCTCTTAAATGCTTCCCTGCACCCTGAAGCTGTGGCAGTAAATAGGTGATGGAAACTTGTTGAGGGGGATTCTTTGGGGTACATAGAACCCTGTTCTATGCTGATGCCTGGCCATGATTCATGGTGGCCTTGCACATAGAGGGGGCTGTGACCAGTTGCACCTTAGAAATATAACCACCCATATTGAAAAACAGATTATCAAATATTTAATAACTGAAGACAATAATAGAAGGTGCTTTCCTTCCCTTCATCCCAAGCAGGATATATGACTTGAAACCTCCTAATGGCAAAAGCTAATGTATTTTCTTTAAAAAAATGTATAACTTCTTTTTTCTTTCTTTTTTTATGATTATCGACCTGTTTACTTCTACATTTATTTATTTTTAGTGCTTTACAGTTTTTATTTTATTTTATTTTTTAACTTTACAATATTGTATTGGTTTTACCATATATCAAAATGAATCCGCCACAGGTATACATGTGTTCCCCATCCTGAACCCTCCTCCCTCCTCCCTACCTGTACCATCCCTCTGGGTCATCCCAGTGCACCAGCCCCAAGCATCCTGTATCGTGCTTCGAACCTGGACTGGCGACTTGTTTCATATATGATATTATACATGTTTCAATGCCATTCTCCCAAATCATCCCACCCTCTCCCTCTCCCACAGAGTCCAAAAGACTATTCTATACATCAGGGTCTCTTTTGCTGTCTCGCATACAGGGTTGTCGTTACTATCTTTCTAAATTCCATATATATGCGTTAGTATACTGTATTGGTGTTTTTCTTTCTGGCTTACTTCACTCTGTAAGTGGAAATCCAGTTTCATCCACCTCATTAGAACCGATTCAAATGTAGTCTTTTTAATGGCTGAGTAATACTCCATTGTGTATATGAACCACAGCTTTCTTATCCATTCATCTGCTGATGGACATCTAGGTTGCTTCCATGTCCTGGCTATTATAAACAATGCTGTGATGAACATTGGGGTACACGTGTCTCTTTCAATTCTGGTTTCCTCAGTGTGTATGCCCAGCAGTGGGATTGCTGGATCATAAGGCAGTTCTATTTCCAGTTTTTTAAGGAATCTCCACACTGTTTTCCATAGTGGCTGTACTAGTTTGCATTCCCACCAACAGTGTAAGAGGGTTCCCTTTTCTCCACACCCTCTCCAGAATTTATTGCTTGTAGACTTTTGGATCGCAGCCATTCTGACTGGCGTGAAATGGTACCTCATAGTGGTTTTGATTTGCATTTCTCTGATAATGAGTGATGTTGTCTTCTCTATATTTATTCTGTGGAAAAAAACTGATATCATATGTCAAAAATAAGCAAGTCTGTGCACAGAGGTTTTGCATATTATTAGTTTTTAACTTCTTTTGTACATAGACATCTGAAAAAAACAACTTCAGAGTTCTCTAGTTTTTCTTTTTCATCAGAGTCACAGACCAGAATCCAGTGTACACTCTGTAGAGACCAAGAAATTTAAGTACCAGACCAATGTTAGTGTCAAGCTTTGTATCCACCAGGACTGAACACTTTGAACATGTGAAGCTCCATCACACGCATAAACACATAGATGACAATTTATAAAAGCTTTGTACTAATTTATCCAAGTAGAGAGCGCTCAGAGTATGTAGCAACAAAAAAACTACCATGGTAGCCTTTGCTGTAGTTTTTTTTTTTTTTTATGTTCACGTATACTCAGTTTTGTGGCTAATTTTATGTTTAAATAAAATGTTTGCATTCTATATATTTCCATAATATTCAACAAAAAAGGGAATGGTTAAATAAATTGTTGGATATCTATAAGATGGAATTTACACAGCATTAAAGTTTGTGTTTTTATCTTTTGTTGTTGTTTTTATTCTTTATTTTTATTTAAGGGCATAAGGGATATACTCATGCCAAAACATTGAATAAAAAAATGTGAGAGTATAATACTATATTTCATTGTAATACCGTATGTGTAGGAAGAAAAAAGAATATTGCAAAATATAAGGAGTTAATAATCTTGTTAAAATGTTCTATATATTTTATTTTTTATATTTATTCATTTGTTTATAGTTTTAGACTTTCCAATTCTACATCGAGTGTACAGTCTTTTAGAATAAGGGAAAACAAAATTATAATTTGAAAACATTTTTAGTTCTTTTTTTTCTCTTTTAAAGAATTTACCTCTGATTTTCACTTAAAAGTCTTACCCCAAACTAATACAATTATGTAAAGTTTAAAAATTTTAAAAAAAATCTATTGGAAAATGTGAAAAAAAAAAAAAGTCTTACCCATGTACCGCAGATAGTCGACGTTGTTATTTTCAGTACTTCTCATTTTATAATTTGATCTGAGTTTAGAGTTAACTGATTCCAGTATTCTTTCTCTAATGAAATGCTCATTTTGCCAGCGGCTTCCTCATGGAATTTTAGCGCTTTCAAGGCCAGAATATTGCATATGAAAAGACTGAAAAATTCCTTTAGGTAAACAATCTTGAGATCCAAAATATTTGACAATATGTATTTGAACAGCTAGCTGTGTCGTAATCTGATATTTTTAAATTGTTTAGTTCTTCTTGATGTTTGTTTAAATTGTTTAGTTCTTCTTGAAAATTTGTCTCAGTTTCTCTCTCTTTTTATTAGAATAGTACTCATTTCCAGAACAAATTTACTGTGGAGTTAGAGGCTTTTTTTTTTCAAACTACATTCTGTTAAAGGGAGTAAGCTCCTAGCTTGGTGATAATTTAGTTACTGTTGCCTGTTACAGTTCTAGGTGTTCCAGAAAAAGGCCTGGTAGACTTAAAGATCGACAGTAGCCTTTAAGATAGATGGTAGATATTTTACCCCAGTGAATACAAATTGTACTGAGTTGCCACTGACTGGTAAATGACACTTACCATGATATGCATTGAGTCTCCCCAAAGGGAAGATGCTTTCAGATAAAGGGGTTTACCGTGGCACAAGTCTGCTTTTGAAACCTGCTGATAGTCACCTTCCAGAATTGAATCCTGTGTCAAGAGGGGATTATTTAGTTTTTAGGATAAAGGGAGTTCTGAGTAGCTCAAGGAGTCAGTCAAGTAAAAAATTACCTAGGTCTTTGTTATATAAAAGGCTTCCCAGGTGGTGCTAGTGATAGAGAACCCACCTGCCAATGCAGGAGATATAAGAGACTTGGGTTTGATCCCTGGGTCAGGAAGATCCCAAGAAGGGCGTGGCAACACATTCCAATGTTCTTGCCTGGAGAATCCCATGTCAGAGGAGCCTAGCAGGCTACAGTCCACAGGATCACAAAGAGTCAGACATGACTGAAGCAACTTAGCACGCACACGTGTCATCCAAATTTGCACATTTACCTCAACTATTTTTTCTTTGGATATTATCTGAAAGCCTAAAAAAGTTGTGAAATGTTTAAGAACTGATATTAGCCTTGTCTAAGTCCTGAATCCAGTAAATGTTGGCACCATTGACTTACATAATTCTCTACCTGTGGAATTATGGAATCTGCAGGGTATATTAAAACCCTCTTAATTTGGGAATTAAAGCATATATAAATAAGCAGAAAAGTCCACAAGTTCTGGTATAAGACAGTCTTTGAATTGGAGTCCTGATCTATTTGGGAAAAGTAGAGCAAGAAATTTATTCTTCCTGGTGTCCTGTACATGTTGATGTATGAGTCGGATGACATGATGTAATTCTTCCAGCTCAATACTCAGGTTCATCATAATAGAAGCTTTTAATGAAAAAACAGTGGCTCTGGAGCCCAGGCAGTAAAAGGTGTTGTTTGTTAGAGGGTAACTGAGTTGACATTAATTTTGGAGGGCAGAACAAAAAAGCAGAAAATCATGCCCTTTAATCTGTGCAGTGTGAAATCTGTAGGGATATGAGAGTGGATCTTGATGGTACAAAGTCCCTGTTTTTATGCCAAACAGCTGACAGGGGCAAGCTTGCTGCTTAAGCTGGTAGCAGAGAGGCCATTTGCTCAAGATTGCGGTGGTTTTAAAACCTGCAGAGTCTTTTAAAACTTGGTGCCTTGGATAAATCCCAATTGGCCTTATTGTAGTTACTAGAGTACAAAGTACAAAGAACTGTGGAGAGAAAAAATAATTTATTTTAAGTTTTTGTTACAATTTCCCTTAATTGTGTAAGAAACCAAACTTATTGGCTTAAAGCAAAAACATGGTTCATTTTCATGGTTGTAATTCTGTGGGTTGCCTAGGTAGTACTTCTGCTGGTCTTTCCTGGGCTTAGTCATTTAGGGTTGTAGGTTGAGGGGATGGCTGGCCTCTGCTTGGGAGGACTAACCTTGCTGCTGAAGCTTTCATTCTGAGCTTCTTCACATAAATGTGATCTCAGTGCCTGGTTCTAAAAGGACAAAGGACTGACCTATAAACACTATCATGTGTAAAATAGATAGCTAGTGGGAAGCTGCTGTATAACACAGGAGCCCAGCCTGGCACTCTGTTATGACCAGAGGACTGGAAAGGTGGGGAGGGGATGAGGGCTCAAAAGAGAGGTGATATGGTATAATTATGGTTGATTTGTGTTGTTGCACAGCAGAAAACCAACACAACACTGCAAAGCAATTTTCCCCCAATTGAAAAATAAGTTAAAAAAATAAGTTAAAAAAATTGAGTGAATTGCTTATCCTCTAAAAGAATAAAACATAGAAGGGGAAAGGAAAGAGCTGCTGTTACTGAATTTAGGTTTGGCTGCTTGCCACTCGAAAAGTCAATACTCCAAGACAAGTGGTTGGTAGGAATGGAAAGGTTGCTTTATTCAGAAAGTGGCAACCTGGGGAGAAGGCGGACTCATGTCCAAGAACCAACTCCAGAGATTCTGCTCGGCCTTCAAAGTTTTTAAAGCGGGTAACGGGAGAAAGCTCACTTAATCGTTGAGATAGAGGGTCAGAGTCATCACCATCCTCCACCGTGTGCAGGCCTGTTTTGCTGATTACGACTTCTTGTGATCTTTCTTAAGATTCTGCTTGTTCACCCAGCTGGTTTGGGAGATTACTAAAGGAGAGCTTGGGAGAAGATCTGGTCATTGTTAGTTACTTATGCTTCATTTCTACTTCTTTGATCTAAAGAATTTAATCTACAGGTTAGGCAAGGTATTGTATGATCAAAAGATTTGAAAGGTGTGCTTGGGCTGAGATGAGTCGAGCATGGGGAATCCTGTTTAAAAGTGAAGTACAGTATAGCTTGGTGAAGGGACAAGACCCAGGGATCTCCTGCAGAGAGCTGCTGCCTGAAAAAAGCTGCTTACACTGCCGAGTCTCCAGGTATCATTAAACATCACTTCCTCCACATACTATTGTTGGTCGAGGTAAATCACAAAAACCAGTTCAGTTTGAGGGGAGGGAAAATAAACTCTACCTTGGAATAAGTGGCAAGAATGCACATGGCAATGATCATCCTTGGAAATGCCATCTTTTTGGGAGAAGTCTATTCAGCATTCATAAGGAGAAAGGGGTGGATTTATGAACAAAGAAAGTGATGCTATATGACCAGTAGAGGGGAAACCTGCTAATGTGAAGAGTGAAAGGAAAGAGGCCCCTTGAATGACTGTCTGATGGCTTGCACACTTCGGTTATTCTTTACAATGGCTAGGATGACTGTATGTCCAGATTTATTTAAGACAGTGAAAATAAAACAAGAGTTCTCCTTTTCCCTCTCAAAATATCCAACTTTGGTTAATGCATTTTACGTTCTCATTAAGTATATTCAACCTGTACATGTTATACCTTGAGATTCCATCATGCCATAATAAAAAGCATTTGACTAGCCTCTGACATTTCTTCCCCACAATGGACACTTTGTTACAAGAATGTATCTGAAGAAGGGAGATCAGAAAATGTTCACCATCTCAGGGACTTCTGTCCCTGATATATTAGTTTGTAGCTATGGAAACTGTTAGTAAGAGGTTGCCTATGGAGTTGAGACTGTTTGTTGGAGCTGCCCAGGGACTAACTTCATCCAAGAGAATCAGAAAGAAATAGGCAGAGGGCAGAGGGTATCACCAAGACAGGAAAGACTCAGTATCCATCTACCTTCACTGAAAATCAGGGGATATGCCAAATCTCACATACTCTAAAGTGCCAGGTTCCACTAGTGATTGCAAAAATATACCTAAATGGGCATTTTACTTAAAGGAAAACACACATAAAACCAAAATAATGACACCAGCAACAAAAACATAGGGAAGTCATTATACTTAAGGGTCAAAGAAATCACAGCTAAGAAATCAATCTTAAGAGGCGTTTTTATGCTATTATATATGTCCCTTTGTTGCTTGCCAGAATACTAATATCTAAAGCATTTGATATGACATATGTAATTAGTCAAGCTTCCCCAGTGGCTCAAGTGGTAAAGAATCTGCCTGCCAATGCAGGAGATGGGGGGGGTTCAATCTCTGGTCAGGAAGTTCCCTTGGAAAAGGAAATGGCAACCCCCCTCTAGTATTCTTGCCTGAGAAATTCCTATGGACAGAGGAGCCTGGTGCACTGTAGTCCATGAAGTTGCAAAAGAGTTTAGACGACTCAGCTACTAAACAATAAAATGTAATCAGTCAGTGTAAAGCAATAATAAAGTGCCCCAAGTTCTGAAGTCAGATAGACTGGGTCCAAACCAGCTCTGTTTCTGACTTGTTATGTAACTTTGGGCAAATAACTTTCTCTCCATGTTGCAGTTTTCTCATGTGAATAAATAATGATATCTACTTTCTAGGGTTTTTGTGAGACACAAAATATAATAGAATAAGGCACTTATAATAATAAACAGGTGCAGAATAAACACTTGAAAATATTAGCTATTATTTTATTGCTATTGGCACTGGAAACTGATACAAACCTTTTTAAAATGTGAAGCAGCAATGCATGTCAAGCACCACTTTGTCCCAGGAACACATTTCTAAAAACTTACCTCGTGAAATAACCCAACAGAAGGAACAAGATCTATACTCATGGGAGCATTACTTCCTTGTCATAGCAATGCTTTACTTTCAAAACATTATTAGAATACTTGAAGTACTTGGGTTAATTTATATTTTTCTCCTTAATGTTACAGATTAGAGCTGTGGATGTGAACTTTGGGGAAATCCTAAATGCACACCCATCAGTGACTAGTTAAATGTATTATTGTGATACATCCATAAAGCACATACTGTGTAGTTGTTAAAAAGAGAATGAGAAAAAAAACAAAACTAAAGATCTTTCTAATATCAGTCTTCAAGAAAATGAACCAAGGCTCTTTGGAAAAATGGTTGAGTCTAAGGCATACATAAAACAACCTAGAATGTCTTGTTCTTCCAGAAATCAAGAAAGAGCTAGCAATAACAACACACAACGGTGACAAGAACAACTCCCTGCCCCATACACAAGCACATAATGCTGAGAATCTATCAAAGGGACCAACAGAAAGAGCGTTCAATGGCTGAAGCTGGAGTAATTGGAACGACAAAATAAATAGCATTGGATTATAACTCAAACAGTAAAATAAGCACTTATGAATCCACCCAGATAGGAAGAAATAACTGAGTAAACAGTAGGGGAAAATAGATAAATCTTTTCTTAGTAGAATTGCAAATGTTTATGTAGATACTCTGCCTTCAAAAGGTGACATGTATCTCTCACTTCTTCAGTGTGGTCAGCACACTGTGACTTTCTGCCAGAAAATTACTGCATGGAATGGAGGAAAGAAGAGTAACTTATAGTCAAGAAAGCTGACAAAAAGGTGCCCTATCCAGGGATCAAGGTCAACATCAACAGTCATATCATGCTGATAACATGTATCCTTGATGTGCTGTGGTGAAAATGGCTTTTCACCTTGTGGACTTCCTCTCAATCCCAGTCTAATCATGTGGAAAACAAGTTGGGATAAATTCTAGTTGAGAAACACTCTGCAAAGCAGCTGACCAGTTCCCTGAAAGAGATCACCGAAAACTGGGAAAGTCTGAGACAGTGTCTTAGGCAAGAGAATCCTAAGGGGACAGGATGCCTAAATGGAATAAAAGTTCTTGGATGAGATTCTGGTTAAGAATTAAGGAAGACATTAGGGAAAATCTAAGGAAGTCTGAATAAAATATGCACTTTGGATAATATTGGATTGGCCCAAAAAGTTCATTCCAGTTTTTCCAATAAGCCCAAAAAAACAAACCCAAACAAACTTTTTTGGCCAGCCCAATATAAATCAATCAATATTGGTTCATTAATAATAACACATGTGCTGTCTGAATGTAGTGGAAACTGGAATGGGGATCCATGAAAACTCTCTTAATTATCTTTAGTAATTTGTCTATATATATGTGAAAGTGTTAAAAAAGAAATAATAATTTATCTTTAAAAAGCTTTTAGAAAAAACAAGATTTATTTTCTTTTTGTTCATTCTCTCTGCCTGTCAGAATAGGAGAGTATGTGCTAAGTTGCTTCCATCGTGTCCTACTCTTTCTGACCCCATGGACTGTAGCTCACTGGGTTTCTTCTCATGGGATTCTCCAGACAAGAATACTGGACTGGGTGGCCCTGCCCTCCTCCAGGGGATCTTCCTGACCCAGGGACTGAACCAGCGTCCTGCAACCTGAATTGCAGGCTGATTTTTTTTTTTTTTTTTTTACCACTGAGTCACTGGGGAAGGAGAGTACAGAAAATATCAGACAAGGAGAGAGAAGGACAGAGCACATAGCAGGTTTCTAAGGCAGAGGCAACAGGCAGGGGATGGAGAGACGCTGTAAACTGACCCAGAGATTAATGTTTTCATTTTGATTGAAACAGAATTTTTTAATACCTAATGATGCAATTGTCAATACCTGAACACAATCAGAAAAGACTATGGGGCATTTCTGAGGTGTTTTCAGGGAAGAAAGGATAATCCAAACGAGTGAATTTTAAAGCTATTTTATGAAACAAATACTATTTTTTTTTGATGTAAATCCCCAGCTATTTCAATGAACTTTTCCATGAATATTTGGAATATTAGGAATAATATTGGATAAATACATACATCCACACACATGCGGGTATTTCAGTTAACTGTGCTGAGTCTTTCATGTGTTTGTATATCCCGCCCATCTTGCAATTATCACTAGTATGTGTTTGCATTCATCTATTTTGCTTGGGGCTTTGTCTGGAAACTGGAAGGTGACTCAGATGGTATAGAATCTACCAGCAATGCAGGAGAGGCAGGTTCGATCCCGGGTCGAGAAGATCCCCTGGAGAAGGGAATGGCTACCCACTCCAGTATTCTTGCCTGGAGAATTCCAAGGACAGAGGAGCCTGGCGGGCTACATTCCATGGGGTCCCAAAAAGTCAGATACAACTTAGTGACTTTCACTTATATGGAAACTGTAAAGACTTTATAGAGGTTTTTGTTTGAGGTGAGGGATGGAAGAAGACCGATGTTTGGATGGGATGACAAAGGATCGCTTCTCTGTGGAGTTCTGTGCACTGTGATCTCATTTGGAAGGAGAGGGAAGGCCTTAGGAGACTCTGAGATTCTAGGGAGAGGTGGCCCTCCAGCTGGTGGGGCTGCCTATGGCCCGTGTGTAAAGTGACCACAGAGCTGGGAAGAAGACTGTGTTACCAAGCTCCACAGGGAATTAGGGAGTTTAGCAAGTTAAAGACTAGCAGCTTCAGAGCATCAGTTGGCAGCTGCCATGGCTCACAACCAAAGTGTTCTCATAGCGGCCTCGTCTGCAGAGGTGGCAGTAAGGCTGCCTTTCCTAGTAGGATTCGTACAGCGTGGGAGTGGAGAGTGGAAGATTGAAGAAGAAGAGAGGGGGAATGACTGCAGTTGGTAAAGTCCCTTTTCTGAGTCTCAAAAGGCAGATGGCATCTTTGAGAGGGGCTGACTTCTTGTGTAGGCAGGT
>NW_020867179.1:0-37278 GCF_003369695.1 Bos indicus x Bos taurus | reverse complement strand
AAGGTGGGAAGAGACCTGATCAACTCCAAATTGGGTCTACATAGTGGAAAACACTTGATGAATTTAATCTAAAAAATCAAACTAGAAACGTAGACTCTGAGATGTTAGAGCTGCACTTGCCCTCGGTGGGGAGCGGCGTGGTTGTGACTTGGAAGGAGACATGGAGGAAGTTCGGCAGTGCTGGGGTGTGGGCACACTGTATATTTTGATATGGACACTGCTTCACTTTGCGTTCAGCTTGTGAAAATTCGTGCCATGGTATGCTTATGATGTGTGCACTGTGCTGCGTGTTTGTCAATGTCAATAACAAGAAAGCAATTCAGTTCAACCTCCATGTGCGTATTTACGATAGCAACAAACTGGCATGATGGAATGGGGACCGGCATCCGCTGAGCTGACCTGCGGCCATGGAGATGAGACCCAGGCATGGTAGTTCTGAAAGTTTGTTTTCAAACTTCGTAGGTTCTCTCTGAGCTTGGCCTCGGGGCGCTGTCACTGGGGCAGTCAGTGGGTCTTCATCATCTCCTAACCATTGTTTTCAAGAGCAAGGGCATGGCATTGCGGAGCTCCTGTGACTTGGGGCTGCTGGCCTGTAAAGGCCATGGATGTGCTGATGCTTGCAGTCAGGGATGGAGCTGCCAGACCCGCCTGCCCCACTTCTGCTCTGTCACCAGCATCAGATGTCCAAAAACCACCTACCATGGTGCTTTCTTTTCCACCTGGGCCCAGACGTGTCCTTATGGGTACCCACTACAAACAGATCTGGTTGGTCTCTTTATGGGTTCGGGCCCACAATCCCATATCTGAAGTATTTGGTGCCAGATGTATTTTAGCATCCAGACATTTTGGGGTTTTAGCAAGATGATACGTTGCCTATGCCTTATATACTGCAGGACTGCCAACATGACCTGGAGCAACTGTCTATAATGAAAGATGAATGTTTAGACCAGATGGGATAAAGACTACAAATGGTCTCATGTCAGTTCAGGCCAGGGCGTGCTGCTATATGAGTTTGCATCAAATTTCAGGAGGGTTTTTTTTTGTTTGTTTGTTTTTAGAGTTTGGGGTTTGGAATCGCTCATGAGAGAACATGGCACTGTATCAGTGAATTTTCCATTGAGCAAATGAGTCCTAGTTCTTTCCTGATGGAGGTTTCCGTGGGCGGAGGGGCTGAGTGGGCAGGGGAGTGGGGAAGGACGTGGGATGAGGAGGAATGTCAGTGGCTGCTCAGGCTGAGGCTGTGCCTCTGGGTCCGTGAGTGGAGGTGGATGAGTGGCCGGAAGGTCCCCTTGATGAGGGGGGCAGAGATGCCTGGCGGAGCACAGCCCTCTTCCGGACTCTCCTCCACTCTGCGGCACCTGCTGAGCTGTCAGTGCTGGTTAACGTTTCAATTGATTCCTGCAGCACATAGGGGCCTCCTGGAGCAGTCAGCTGTAGCCAGGCTTGTGATGTAAAATTCTGGAGACTAATATTTATCTAAATTAAGTTAATTGATAAGGATGATAAAACTCACTTACACAGGTGTTGTGAGGAGATTAGAGTTGAATCCCTTCACAAGGAGCCTTTCCCGGAAAACTGATTTCCACCATTCCTGTTGATCCACAAGCAGAGTGTAAATTCACTGTCAGTGAAGTGAAAGCAAAAGTGTTAGTCACTCAGTCCTGTCTGATTTTTGTGACCCATGGATTGTAGCCCGCCAGGCTCCTCTGTCCATGGGATTCTCCAGGCAAGAATACTGGAGTGGGCAGCCATTCCTTTCTCCAGGGATCTTCCCTGACCCAAAGGATTGACCCTGGGTCTTCCTGCATTGCAGGCGATTCTTTACCATCTGAGCCACCAGGAATGGCTTCTAAATGTCTTTCTACAGGAATTTTGATAGAGATTGGAGGGGGAATAAACAGACAAGTTTCACATCTACATTGGGAAAATGTCCCTTGTGATCCCCAAATTCACTAATTTTGGTGTAAACTGTTTAAAAGGAACAATAAAGAAAGGGATGATGAATGGAGAAACAGACTTATGGACACAGGGAGAGGGGAGGAGAGGGTGAGATGTCATGGAGAGAGTAACATGGAAACTTACATTACCATGTGTAAAATAGATAGCCAACAGGAATTTGCTGTATGCCTCAGGGAACTCAAACAGGGCTCTGTATCAAAACTAGAGGGGTGGGGTGGGGAAGGCAGATGGGAGGGAGGTTCAGGAGGAAGGGACATATGTATACTTATGGCTGATTCATGTTGAAGTTTGACAGAAAACAACAAAATTCTGTAAAGCAATTATCCTTCGATTAAAAAATAAATAAATTAAAAAAAAAGAGGATAGTCGCTACTGGTGGGGGTGGTTTATACGCGGATCTAATTGTAATCGGTGGTTAACATCTTACTGTGATGTGATATCTTTTTGACTATGACCTCAGGGGTCTTTTCCGGTCTCCCTCTTGCCACTGTCCACCATCTTCTGCTCCTCATCATGTTTCATTCAGATCCATCCAATAGATGATTGTGTGCTGACTGCTTTTGGTGATGCGGGAGATGTCACAAGGTACGTGGGCACTAGGGAAATCAGCTGTTAAGACATGGTCTGCCTGCTAAAGCTTTTGGTCTGGCAGGGTCGGACAATTGAACACTCATAGACATACAGTGGGATCGAGTAAGGCCTTGCAATAGAAGTGTTTGTGTGGAGTGTTAAGGGGGCCACAAAGCAGGCGTGTCTGAATCAGTGCATGGGGCTCAGGGCAAACTTCTTATGGAAATGTTGCTTTGGATTGACTCTTTCCTTATTGTTTCCCATTATAAACCAGTTAAATAAACTGCATACATTGTAATATAATTCAGTGAATTTTGACAAATGCCTCCATCCATGGAAATACCACCCCAATCAAGATATTAATAATTTTCAGCACCACAGAGAGTTCCTCTGTGTCCTTTCCAGCCAGTACCCCACCATCTCAGAGGCAACCAGGTGAATGGGCCTTGGTGTAGAGATTTACAACAGGAAGGGAGGAGGAAGGGCAATCCCGGTGTGCAAAGGCATGGACGGGTGAGAAATTGTGATGCGTGTAAGGGACCCCCGTCCTCTCGTCATTGTAGCTCTGGAGCTATGGGAATGTCGTCTCTGTTGATGGTGGTTTGTCAAAGGTGAGGCTAGGAGTCAGGTCACTAAAGGATGGGCAGTCAAGAGCTTGACTTTCATCTTATTTAACAGGAGCATGGATGGGATTCAGGCAGGGTAGTGGTAGTGGTATAAAGACCAGTGCACTTAAATTTATTTTGCTTTTTTGCTACTTAACAATCCCAGGTCTTTTCACTGAGGTAAAATTAAACAACATGAAATTTACCATCTCAGCCACTTTGAAGTGTTACAGTTCAGTGATAGTAATCACATTACACTGCTGTACAACCACCACCACCATCCATCCGCAGAACTCTTTTCATCTTGCAAACTGAAACTCTACCCACTAAACATACAACTGCCCATTCTCCCCTCCTCCCAGTCTATGGCAAGCATCGTCCTGCTTTCTGTCCATATGATTTTGACTACTTTAACCTCACACAAGTGGAATCAAATCGTGTTTGTGTTTTTGCGGCTGGCGGATTTCCCTTAGCATAATGTCCTCAACTTCATCTATGCTGTAGCACATGTCAGAATTTCCTCCCTTTTTAAGGCTGGATTCTTTGTATGTATTCAGCATTTTGTGTAGTGTGTTTTGCTTATCCATTTATCTGCTGATGGACCTTTGGGTTGCTTCTACATTTTAGCTTTTGTGAATAATGCTGCTATGAAATTGGGTGTACAAATATCTGTTTTAGACTCTCATAATTCTTTTGGTATATACTGAGAAATGGAATGCCTGGATTATGTGGTAATACTTCGTGTAATTTTCTGAGGAATCATCATGCCGTTTTCCACAACAGCTGTACCATTTTGCATTCCCATCAGTGGTACACAGGGGTTCTGGTTTGTCCACATCTTTGCCAACACTTGGTGTTTCCTCTTTTGGATAGTGGTCATCCTGATGGGTGTGCAGTGGTAACTCCACATAGTTTTGCTTTGCACTTCCCTAATGATTAAGATCTTAATTTTAAAGAGATCATCTTGGTGTCCAGTTTTTTTGGAAATGGAAAGGCCATTGATAGAGGCAGATAGACCCTGTCAGGAGTGATTACAGTAACCCAGAAAAGAGGAAGGCCTAAGTCAAGGCAGCGGGTGGTGGAAATGGAGAAAATGGAGTCGATGGGATAGGAGGTTAGGAGGCAGGGTCTCCAGTACTTGATGACTAGGTGGCGGCTGAATTTACAAACTGAAGCCACGTACAAAGCAGGACACACATGGTATTTTCTTTAATAACAGCAGCTTTTGTGCCTCCCCATATTTTAAGATTTTGCTTATTCAAAGTCACCAGCAGGTTAGTGGAGAACACTAGACCTCAGATCCCTGGCTCCCAGCCCAGGTGGGGAGTTCTTTTCTACCATATTCATAGGGCCTCTTAAATATCTCAGAAATAGGCCAATTGTTATGCTTGAACAAACCGTTTTGGGTTTCCTTCCTCAAGGAGTGACTGTATACCAATTCAATCTGTGGTTTTTTATAATCTATAATTTTTAAATAACAGCTTTGTTAAGGTATGATCCACATACTGTGCAATTCACTCATTTACAGTGTACAATTCAGTGGTTTTAATATACGGGCAAATTGTGCAGGCGTCACTATGATCAATGTCAGAACACTTTCATCCCCCCAAAAGAAACCCTATTCCCATTAGCAGTCACTCTCAATTCTTCCTCTGCCCCCACAGCCAGCCCTAGGCAACCACTAATCTACTTTCTGTTTCTATAGATTTGCCTATTCTGGAATGGTCACAGAAATGGGATCACACACTATGCGGTCTTTTGTGACTGGCTTCTGTCACTTAGCATAACGTTTTCAAGGTTCATCCAAGCTGTAGCGTGTATTAATACTTTATTTCTTTTTATTGCTGAATAATAT
The DNA here is from genome assembly GCF_003369695.1 of Bos indicus x Bos taurus. Taxonomy (NCBI): domain Eukaryota; kingdom Metazoa; phylum Chordata; class Mammalia; order Artiodactyla; family Bovidae; genus Bos; species Bos indicus x Bos taurus. The sequence continues at coordinate 32,289 of NW_020867179.1, read as the reverse complement.
GCCAAATTTTGTTTATCTGTTCATCAGTTGATGGACATTTGGGCTGTTTTCACTTTCTGGCTAGTATGAATAATCCTGCCATGAACACTCATTTACAAACCAATTATGGTTTTAAGTGGGAACAGCTACCTTATGAGGTTGTTGTAAGAATAAAGTGAGAGGAGGCATGTAAGGCACCAAATAGAGTGCTCAGTACACAGAAAGTACAAAGCAAATGGTGACGTCATATGATGAGGCTGGTAACCATGGTGATAGGTGACTCTGTTAGGAGCTGGAGGAGCTGGAGGTTGATGGCCCTCAAACATTTCTTTCTTGCCTTTTGCCCTACTCCATGGCTCCACTTACATCTTCCCCTTTTCTTCATTTTGACTTTCTTTTCCCTTCCCAGCTCGTATCTTAACATTATTGGTGATTCTTTTATCGATTGCTTAGTGCCCAGTAGCCTGAGGACAGGGCCATTGTCTTTGTTTCTCATTGGGAATAACTGTGACTAAGCCTTGGGAGTGAGTTTGGTGATGGACAGGAGATTACTGCTGGGAAAAGTCTATAAGGATCTTTTTCTGGATTTCAGAGACACTTATTTGGGTGACAAAACCTAATGTAAGATTTCCAGCCACAATTAAGTTTTAGAACCTCTTTTTTTAATATGCAAATACTCAGATAATTTGTCTTTTAATCAAAGGGATGTTTGGGTATCTTCTATACTGCTATGCAAGATAACTGTTTTTCATAGGTATTTATCCTTTTTTCAGAATTTCTTGGTATTTTATCCATTTTTAATAGAAGTGTAATTTATGGTGTTGTGTTAGCCTCAGGTGTACAACAAAGTGATTTGGTTATACATGTATATGTGTTGTGTTGTTCAGTTGCTAAGTTGTGTCCGACTCTTCTGTGACCCCATGGCCAGGCTCCTCTGTCCATGGAATTTTCCAGGCAAGAATACTGGAATGGGTTGCCATTTCCTCCTTGAGGGGATCCTCCCCACTCAGGGATTGACACTGTGTCTCCTGCATTGGCAGGTGGGTTCTTTACCACTGAATCACCAGGGGATATATACACACATATGTATTCCTTTTTAGATTCTTTTCCATTGTCGGTTATCACAAGACACGAATATAGTTCCCTGTGCTATACAATAGGGGCTCTTGTTATTTGTCTATTTTACGCATAGCAGTGTGTATACATTAGTCCCAACCTCCTAATTTGTCTTCTACCTCCGCCCTTCTCTATCCCCTCTGGTAATTGTAAGTTTGTTTTCTTTGTCTTTGAGTCATAGGTATTTATTTATCTTAATAGTAAATAAATTTTTATCAATTCAAAGAAAATAAAAAGTAACTACAGACAATTTGCATTTAAAAGTTTAAGTCGTTAAAACACTTTGAGGGCAAAATTTTATTTTATTGTTAGGAAATTGTTAAATTCAGTCCTCTGTATAATATACTAATCTGTCTTTATGTGAAGAGAGACCAACATCTCATTAAATAATATTGCTTGACGTCAAGCAATTGATCAAATGTTTCAGTGAAGACAGTTTTATGCTCAGTGTTGCTGCTGAATGGTGTCTGCGTTTGAAACTCTCTTTCATATTAATTCAAGATGTCATCGGTCTCTCTCTTTGACTCACACAAAGGAACAGAAACGATTCTTTTCTAGGGAGGACCTCAAAGGCAGAAGCTGCACTGACACTGCAGAAGATTTGAGGAAAGGTTCAGCAGGCCTTTTTGAAAGCGTGTTATGTGGGTGCACTTTCTTCTGCCTAAATTGACAGTTCATTTGCTTTTGAAGTCTGGAAGGGAAAAACAGTTATCAGAAAGAAACCCCCTTCTCAGGAGCAAGGCTGGCTTGTCTCTGGGAGTTCTCAGTGTGTTGTTGACTGGCGTTGTGAACCACTTTTCCTTACTCTTGTCCAAAGAAAGCCTTAGGATGCAAATTTATTTTTAAAATTAAGTTTTTTTTTCATGCTTCAAAAAGTGAACTTGTGTCAGTGACCACTCTCTGGTCCTCAGTATTTTTGTGCAAAAACGAAGACAGTACAGATAGTGAAAGCTTGTCAGAGGCGCATGCTGGAAAGATCATTAAATATAGTCACATACTAGTTCAGAAGAACTGAAAGACATTAAGAAAATTATAAAAGCCATAAAGCAGAACCTTATTAATCAGAGCAGCAAAACCTACAAATGAGGTGACAGAATTCAAGAAAGAACTAAAAATAAAAGGAAAAAAGTCATTTTAGAAAAGAAGACTGAACTAGAAGGAACAATAGAACAAACAGATAATAGAAGGTAAAAAGAAATATAATTTAACAATAAAAAAGAAATTAGAGAAATTAAAAGAACTTGAGTGAAGTGAGATGTAGGAGTAAGGTCAGAAATCTGGTTAATGGAAGGGGAAGAAGAGCAAAGAAAGGGAAAGAACAAGCATTAAAACTGGAGGTCAAGAAAACTTTTCTGAACTATTTCCTGGAATGTTTTGAATTACAGATCGAAAGAGCTATACTGACCCAGAACTGCAAATACCAGGACACATTCTAGAACAGTTGCTGGGCTTTAGAGAAAAGTTTTTAATTTCTTTTAAGGCACAAATAGCATGTGCCTTATGAAAGAAAGGAAATTAGATTATTACCAGACTTAAATTAAAAAAATTATTTTATGCAATTTGTACTTTCCATTTATGGTTGTTATAAAATATTGGCTGTATTCCCTGTGTTGTTCAATGCATCTTTTACCCTATTTTAACACAATAGTTTGTACCTACTGATCCCCAACCTATTGCCCCTCCCCTCTCCCCATTGCACTGCAGGCAGATAAAGAATCTGCAATGCAGGAGATGTGGGTTTGATCCCTGGGTCGGGAAGGTCCCCTTTCCGAGAAGTTGCCATTTCCCCGAGAAGGAAATGGCAACCCAATCCAATATTCTTGCCTGGGAAATCCCATGGACAGAGGAACCTGGCGGGCTACAGTCCATAGGGTCACAAAAGTCGGACACAACTTAGTGACTAAACCACCACCTCCCCACTGTATTACCCGACTTTGTGACAGCAAACATTTATGCCAGAAGATGGAATAAGATACTCGAGGAAACAAAATCTAAGCGAAAAGTTTTATCTCCAGTAAGACTGATACTAGCTGTGATCAACTTGCAAGAACTCAGGGAATATTGTTCTCAAGGGCCCTTCCTTATTAAAGTATCCACTAGAGATCAAGTCCATGACATAGAGAGATACAGAAGAACTGGTGGTGAGCATGAAATCCATGTTTGCTTATAGAACTGAGACTTAATGAAGGTTAAAGAGAAAGATTATAATATCTAAAGGTTATATAATCTGTCAGCATAGATCTAGTGCAACCATTGAAAAAGAGAGAATAAGGCTAACCTAAGAAAAACATTTTTTTTTTTTTCCTTATAGGAATCTTATTGATCACACAGTAGTTACAAGAATGTCAGATATAATGATGTATACAATCTAAACAAGACAGGCTAATTAAGAATGTACATAATGTAAAAATATACATATTAAAAGTTACATGTGGACAGATGCATGCAGCAGGAAGAGCAGATTGGGGCTGAGCGCCCGTATGCAGTAATATTGCTTTTTCTTCCTCAATTACAGTAAATAACTGCCACTAACAGATACAGGTTTTCCACACACATCTAGATACACAAGAGTGAACGGTGGCCTGCTGCGTGTACAGTCTCAAGTGGGTCTGATCCTTCTGTGGCAGCTCTCACAAAAAATGGTACATAGTGAATCCCATGCAGGTAGTAGGAAGCACTCGTTATTTACTCTAGTTGGACTTCAAAAATGTTTAACGTCTGACATCAGTATCTGTGAAGAACGTTTCCTTTTGCTATTTTCAAAATTGACATGCACATGGAGTGGGAGTACTTTGATGACTGCCTGACCTAACAGTGATAACTGAAATACTCTTAAAAATGTTTTAATAACATATTTAGTCACACACAACATAAAACATGGATCATCTACAGCTACAAGCCAAAAGGCAGAAGTATCTGAATCTCAATGCTTTTAGTTTCAGTATCCTGCAGCTTTCTACCTTTGTCCCAAAGAATGAAACCCATGTAACTGCTTGTTTATTTACCAAAGCAGGCACCATTCTGAGCTCTTAAGAGAATATTCAAAACAAAAAATGTCTTTCTCTAGGCCTTCTGAGAAACTTGACCAAAATTATAAATTATTCAAGGTTCCTATTGAGCAGTGGTGTTTTTCTGTGTTACTGTCTAGAGAACAAACCAAATGAGAACTCTGGAACGAGAGTGCTAACTTGAAACACACTTATTAGCAAGTGGGGACCCTGGACAGCAGCACGGTTTCCTTATTTCCTGTACACCCCCATTCACCGTGCTTTTTGCCAACTATTATGGCAAATGCATTGGGGGTGCGTGGCTATACCTGACAACATATACTTAAAGATCCTCTCAAGGAGATTCCTCCAGTTGACTGCAAACCCTTCTATAAAAAGTTGGCAGCTTCTGTGAACCTAGAGAAGACAATGTCTCTCTGAATGCTCAAAACTGCAAGTTTCTTTTGGGGAAAAAAAACATTAACTTGAAGGTCTATTTTATTGGCAACTTATAATGCAAAGTATTTTATTTTTAAACATTAAATTTAAAAACAAGATAGCCTAGGTGAAATAATAAAGTTTCCCAAAGCTGAATGTGCTCATCTGGAGCTCAGTTTTTCTGTTTGAAGTACAAAAAAACAACTTCCTAAAACTCCTAGGCAGGAAACTACTGTTTTGATGATCGGTGATTAGATGAACTGATCAACCTCAGTTGGTAATATCCCTTTTTTATTCCTTGGTAAGGGTTTAAAAAATTCTGTAACACGCATTTTTCTTTTAGTCTTACACAGATAATTTCATTCCAAAAGTCTCCTGAGAGGCGTATACCATATACAGGAATCCATCTTCATCCTTCTCGCTTTCATACACTTCACAAATCGGAGTGGACACACTCACCATGCTATGTCCATTCACTAACAGGAAGAAGGCTTATCAGCATTGAGCTGTAAGCGCCTTCTTATTATCTTGATGAGCTCACTCATGTTGACATGATCAGGCACCAGAAACTTTGTTTTATCCAGGACAGGAAGCTGTTTCTCACCTTTGTATCGTTCTATTATTACCGGGATTTTGGTAGGATGCTGCTCTCGGATAAGTCGGACATCTTCTACTCTTTGTTCGAAGGTTCGGCGCTGTTTGAAGGTTTTCTCGGACGGCATGGCGCTGCAGGCTGGGTGGGGGCGGCGAGTTGGAGGCTGCAGGCGGCGGCAGAGGCGGCGACAGCTCCGACAGAAAAACATTTTTAAAGTGTTTTCTCTATTCAAAATCTGTGACAGTGTTATTATTATTCTAAGACTGTTGTACAGTTGTCATAGCTTAGAGCAAATGATGGGATATTCTGATTCTGTCAGCTTTGCGGTCCTTGAGAACTAGGATTGTTGGTTCGGAATAAAGGGTGCAATCCCCTAGTAGCTCTAGTCCTGATACACTGTGTTCCCTTAAAAGAAACTAGGACTTGGAGAAATGGCTGATTCCAGGTCTGGACTAGGAAATGTATAAGATGAACTAGAGCGTCTTGACGTAGCACGAGCAGGAAGGCCATCAGAGACAACTAGAGGGACAGACAAGTCTCAGGGGCCATTCTGAAGAGGCTCCCACAAGTCAAAGGTAAGCAGTTTGAGCCTTAATGAGAATAACATTGAAATATATTTAAATCCATGATGTCACAGTGGTATCTAAAAAGAAAGCTAACTGGTCACCTTCTGAGGATGCCAGGTAACCAATTCTTTATTATGAAAACTGTGAATAAAAACAAAGAATCGAATGTTTGTATTGCTTCTCCTTTATGAATTGCAACCAAGTAAACGAGAGGAAGTATTTCTTTGTGAAATGCTTCTAGCTCATAAATACAAACAATGTGATAGAATATCACCATTTTAACTACCTCAAATGAATCAGTTAACCTAGGCATTGAGTGAGCACTGACAACTACCAATATTAAAAGAAAATGAAAACCAGATATTATGTACCCCCTGGTGAAAGAATATATCACCACTTCATCTTGTCAAAGAGACGGAATCTGAGTCTCATCAACCCCCTGGATCTGGTAGCCAATCCATGGGAAAAACCCAGGATAGGGGAATATGCTGGCCTGTACCGCATGTAGTGTGGTAGAAGTCCAGGCTGGAGCAAACTGCACAGATTAAACAGCTTAGGTACTTCAGCAGATATACTGTGAGCAAATGAAGGGGACAGAACGGGGATATACCAAGTCAGCAGAGGGAGCCGACTACCCTACTGTGCCCTTGGTTGGTAAAACCATAAAGTAACACAGGAAGGTTACACAGGAAGGTTAGAGGGAGAGCTGGAGGCTGTGATTAGTGTGGGGCACCTGGAGAATACTTTACTGAGTGTTCTGTTCTTTTTTTGGGGGGGGGTACTTACTTTTTTATTTAGATGCTCCAGGTGTTAGCTGAAGCACGCGGCATCTTCGTTCTTTGTTACAGCATGCGGGATCCTTAGTTGCGGCATGCGGAATCTTTAGTTGGGCAGGTAAACCCTTGGTTGCGGCATGTGGGATCTCGTTCTCTGACCCGGCCCCCTGCATTGGAAGCTCAGAGTTTTAGCCACTGGACCACCGGGGAAGTTCTCCCAAGTGTTCTGTTATTGCGTGATGCTAAGTTGCTTCACTCATGTCTGACACTTTGAGACCCTATGCACTGTAGCCCTCCGGGCTCCTCTGTCCAGGGGATTCTCCAGGCAAGAATACTGGAATGGGTTGCCTTGCCCTTCTCCAGGGGTTTTTTCCCAATCCAGGGATCAAACCCACAGCTCTTATGGCTCCTGCATTGGAGGCAGATTCATTATTACTGCTGAGCCAGTGGGGAAGCCCATTCTATTGTTAACACACTACTATACTTGTTTTAACATATATATAGCCAACCCATTCAACCATCCATCAACTCACCTTAATTTTACGTTTCAAAGTAAATTACAGACATTTGTGTACTTCCCTCAAAGTACTTGGGTACTGTATACCATTAACCAGAGCTTAGTATTTATGTACAGCTTTTATCTTTTGATGTAAAATTTACATAAAATTAAATACACAAAGTTTTAGTGTACATTCACTGAATTTTTTTACAAATACATACAACCATGTAGCTCATATTAAGACAGACATTACCATCATCCCCAAATTCCCTCATGTTCCTTCTAGTTCTCTAAAACCTGAATGTATTTTTTCTCAAATGATTAAATTCAAGAACAAAATTGATTTCTTTTTGAATGAAAAAAAAAAAGCTTGTTTCACTTCCTCTTTCCTTCCCTTGAGGTTAGCTTTTGTAAACATAATATACACTAAGAATCTCACTTTGGATTATCGCTAGTAGTACTGAGAGGAAGTCTAGAATGGTGGTTAAAATTTTGGAACCAGACTGCCTGGGTTTGAATCCCAGCTCCTTTCCTTATCAATGGTGTGAGATTTCTTACATACCTTCTCTGCCTTAATTTTTTCCTTTGAAAGTTAGAGGTAATAATACCTTCATCAAAGGGCAGTTCTGAGGATTAAATGGGGTAGGATAGTTGGCCCTCTGTATCACAGTCCTCTGCGGATTCAATCAACAATGGGTTGAAACTATTTGAAGAAATTCTAGAAAGTTCCAAAAAGTAAAACTTGAGTGTGCCACATGCTGGCAACTATTTGGATAGAATTTACATTATGTTTACAGTTATTTACATAGCATTTGTGTTATTTTAGGTATTATTAATAATCTAGAGATGATTCAGAGTATATATGAGGATGTGTGTAGGTTTTATGCTAATATGAAACCATTTTCTCTTCTCTTCTTTTCACAGCTATTTGTAAGGCCTCCCCAGACAGCCATTTTGCTTTCTTGCATTTCTTTTACATGAGGATGGTCTTGATCCCTGTCTCCTGTACAATGTCACGAACTTCATTCCATAGTTCATCAGGCACTCTATCTATCAGATCTAGGCCCTTAAATCTATTTCTCACTTCCACTGTAAAATCATAAGGGATGTGATTTAGGTCATACTGAATGGTCTAGTGGTTTTCCCTACTTTCTTCAATTTAAGTCTGATATTGGCAATAAGGAGTTCATGGTCTGAGCCACAGTCAGCTCCTGGTCTTGTTTTTGCTGACTGTATAGAGCTTCTCCATCTTTGGCTGCAAAGAATATAATCAGTCTGATTTTTGGTGTTGACCATCTGGTGATGTCCATGTATAGAGTCTTCTCTTGTGTTGTTGGAAGAGGGTGTTTGTTATGACCAGTGCATTTTCTTGGCAAAACTCTATTAGTCTTTGCCCTGCTTCATTCCGTATTCCAAGGCCAAATTTGCCTGTTACTCCAGGTGTTTCTTGACTTCCTACTTTTGCATTCCAGTCCCCTATAATGAAAAGGACATCTTTTTTGGGTGTTAGTTCTAAAAGGTCTTTTAGGTCTTCATAGAACCGTTCAACTTCGGCTTCTTCAGCATTACTGGTAGGGGCATAGACTTGGATTACTGTGATATTGAATGGTTTGCCTTGGAAACGAAGAGAGATCATTCTGTTGTTTTTGAGATTGCAACCAAGTACTGCATTTCGGACTCTTTTGTTGACCATGATGGCTACTCCATTTCTTCTGAGGGATTCCTGCCCGCAGTAGTAAATATAATGGTCATCTGAGTTAAATTCACCCATTCCAGTCCATTTTAGTTCGCTGATTCCTAGAATGTCGACACTCACTCTTGCCATCTCTTATTTGACCACTTCCAATTTGCCTTGTTTCATGGACCTGACATTCCAGGTTCCTATGCAAAGATATAAACATCTGAATGCAGAGTTCCAAAGAATAGCAAGAAGAGATAAGAAAGCCTTCTTCAGCAATCAATGCAAAGAAATAGAGGAAAACAACAGAATGGGAAAGACTAGAGATCTCTTCAAGAAAATCAGAGATACCAAAGGAACATTTCATGCAAAGATGGGCTCAATAAAGGACAGAAATGGTATGGACCTAAGAGAAGCAGACTATATTAAGAAGAGATGGCAAGGATACACAGAAGAACTGTACAAAAAAGATCTTCACGACCCAGATAATCACGATGGTGTGATCACTGACCTAGAGCCAGACATCCTGGAATGTGAAGTCAAGTGGGCCTTAGAAAGCATCACTACGAACAAAGCTACTGGAGGTGATAGAATTCCAGTTGAGCTATTCCAAATCCTGAAAGACAATGCTGTGAAAGTGCTGCACTCAATATGCCAGCAAATTTGGAAAACTCAGCAGTAGCCACAGAACTGGAAAAGGTCAGTTTTCATTCCAATCCCAAAGCAAGGCAATGCCAAAGAATGCTCAAACTACCGCACAATTGCACTCATCTCACACACTAGTAAAGTAATGCTCAAAATTCTCCAAGCCAGGCTTCAGCAATATGTGAACCATGAACTTCCTGATGTTCAAGCTGGTTTTAGAAAAGGCAGAGGAACCAGAGATCTAATTGCCAACATCCGCTAGATCATGGAAAAAGCAAGAGAGTTCCAGAAAAACATCTATTTCTACTTTATTGACTATGCCAAAGCCTTTGACTGTGTGGATCACAATAAACTGTGGCAAATTCTGAAAGAGATGGGAATACCAGACCACCTGAACTGCCTCTTGAGAAACCTGTATGCAGGTCAGGAAGCAACAGTTAGAACTGGCCATGGAACAACAGACTGGTTCCAAACAGGAAAAGGAGTACATCAAGGCTGTATATTGTCACCCTGCTAATTTAAGTTATATGCAGAGTACATCATGAGAAACACTGGGCTGGAAGAAACACAAGCTGGAATCAAGATTGCCGGGAGAAATATCAATAACCTCAGATATGCAGATAACACCACCCTGATGGCAGAAAGTGAAGAGGAACTAAAAAGCCTCTTGATGAAAGTGAAAGTGGAGAGTGAAAAAGTTGGCTTAAAGCTTAACATTCAGAAAACGAAGATCATGGCATCCAGTCCCATCACTTCATGGGAAATAGATGGGGAAACAGTGGAAACAGTGTCAGACTTTATTTTTTTGGGCTCCAAAATCACTGCAGATGGTGACTGTAGCCATGAAATTAAAAGACGCTTACTCCTTGGAAGGAAAGTTATGACCAACCTAGATAGCATAGTCAAAAGCAGAGACATTACTTTGCCAACAAAGGTTCGTCTAGTCAAGGCTATGGTTTTTCCTGTGGTCATGTATGGATGTGAGAGTTGGACTGTGAAGAAGGCTGAGCGTTGAAGAATTGATGCTTTTGAACTGTGGTGTTGGAGAAGACTCTTGAGAGTCCCTTGGACTGCAAGGAGATCCAACCAGTCCATTCTGAAGGAGATCAGCCCTGGGATTTCTTTGGAAGGAATGACGCTAAAGCTGAAACTGCAGTACTTTGGCCACCTCATGCGACGAGTTGACTCATTGGAAAAGACTCTGATGCTGGGAGGGATTGGGGGCAGGAGGAGAAGGGGACGACAGAGGATGAGATGGCTGGATGGCATCACTGACTCTATGGACGTGAGTCTGAGTGAACTCCGGGAGTTGGTGATGGACAGGGAGGCCTGGCGTGCTGCGATTCATGGGGTTGCAAAGAGTCGGACACAACTGAGTGACTGATCTGATCTGATCTGAAACCATTTTATATAAGGGACTTGAGTTTTCATGATTTTTGGTATCCTTGGGGTTCTGGAACAAATGCCCCATGGATTCCAAGGGACTACTATATATGTAAAGCACTTACAACAGTACTTGGTACATAGCAAACATGATCTATGTGTTTGTTATTATTAAATGACCATTTAAATTTACATTTGTTTTTAATTAGAGGATAATTGCTTTACATTATTGTGTTGGCTTCTGCCATATATTAACAAGAGTCAGCCATAGGGATACATATGACCCCTTGCTCCTAAACCTTGCTCCTACCTTCTACTCCTTCATAGCCCTCTAGGTTGTCACAGAGCAACAGATTTGAGCTCCCAATTAAATTACCATTTCACACTATGTATCATTTCTTTTAAGAACTATTTTCATGATTGTCTTCAGATTTAAAATTACATTAACAAGAATAATATTAACAACAATTCTTTAGACTTTACTAGATTTGAAGGTATATTGCAGGCATCCAATAACTTAACTACGGGTTGTTCTTACAATCTGGAACCATTTGTTCTAGAACCCTTCAGATACCATCCATCTAGTATAGCTCCCATGTGGTCTTGAGGAAACCTTCTCTGTTTAGCTTTCTTTTCTTTGAGCTGTGAGACTTATACAGGGGATTTTCAGACTCATCACAGGAACTGCTTGGTTATAAACTAGGTTATTCACATGAAAACTTGTGGAAGTCTTCAGGAAGCTGATACTCTACATATGCCTGTGATTGTTGTTATTTATTGTTCTCCAAATGAATCAATCCTTTTCGTCAGCCTGGACATACTAACTTTAGCAGACGTGGTCAGCTTGCAGATCATCCATTACTGCCTGGGTGTGTGCTCAGTTGATCAGTCACATCTGACTCTTTGAGACCCCATGGACCATACCCCTTTAGGCTCCTCTGTCCATGGGATTCTCCAGGCAAGAATACTGGAGTGGGTTGCCATTTCCTACTCCAGAGGATTTTCCCGACCCAGGGATCAAACCCACCTCTCTTGCATCTTCTGCATTGGTAGATGGATTCTTTACCACTTCGTCACCTGGGAAGCCCACCATCCCTTTCTGGTGTCTCCTTTTTTCTCCTCCCTTGAGTCATCTTCCCCAAGGATGCCTCCATATCCACCACCACCTTCCAGCCATCTCTCCTGTACTACATGGTCACCTGCCATTATGGCAGCTTCAACTATCCAAGACTCTTACAGGGGCTGGATCTACCAATTCTCTGTAAGGGAGCAGGAACATTTCTACCATTTCTTTGAAATCATCAGTTGTGCAGCTATGGAATTTAGGGCAGTCATTTGGAATTCTGTTTGATTTTTACCTTGTGCATGTTTACTCATCTGCGATCAAACCTCTGAAGTTCACTAACAGAATGTGCAGCAGAAACCATAGCCCATCAAGATGAACTTTTTGGATAATGTTAAAATTATCCTTAATTTCTTCTTTCTCTCAGTCGAGGGAACCTACATTTAAAGTTACAAACCGCATCAAAGCTAATCAATACATCAGATTGGATTTTAATTTGTACATTTCATGTTCTTTGCATATATGATAAAGACCTATCACAATCATATTAAAATTTTCAAATATTCAGTTGAATCTTATTTTTACTTTAAATTAAAATTTAAAGTGTCTAATATATAAAAATGTGAATTCATAGTAATTCTAGCAAACTGGCAGGAAACAGGCCTTATGACGGGGCTCCAAAACACATCTGTGATGTTTCTCCATCTACAAAAGTTTAAGTGAGTCATGTCTGTAGAAGGGTTAGACTTTTCCTTCCCTTTCTGTTGCTTCTCTCCAAATAGCCTGCCCTTTGACTTCACTGTGTTCCTTATCACTGTCTACACCTCTGAGACACTCCAGGTTACAGTCTCATCGTTACCCATGCTATACACGAGAAAAGCAGCTAGCTCGTCAGTTTTGCCTCTTTATCTTCCAATTGTATGAGCTCACATACCACAGATGCATACGTTTCTTGCAGCCAAGAGTATGCTATCCTTAGAGGCATACAGAAAATCAGCCTGACCCCCTCTCCCATCTGACTTGTGAATTTCCAGGTGTTGTGTTCTTATGGTCACCTCTACATCTAACTTATCGTTCCTTTGAACTCTAGATCTGACCCAGATTTCACCTCCTTTTAGGCGTTCTCTCTCTCTCTGATGTTTGCCTAGACACGGAATACAATGTCTTTTCTCTGCACATCCCTAAAGGCCATATGTGGAGAAGGCAGTGGCACCCACTCCAGTACTTTTGCCTGGAAAATCTCATGGACGGAGGAGCCTGGTAGGCTGCAGTCCATGGGGTTGATAAAAGTCAGATATGACTGAGCGTCTTCACTTTCACTTTTCACGTTCATGCTTTGGAGAAGGAAATGGCAACCCACTCCAGTGTTCTTGCCTGGAGAATCCCAGGGATGGGGAGCCTGGTGGGCTGCCATCTACGGGGTCGCACAGAGTCGGACATAACTGAAGTGACTTAGCAGCAAAGGCCATCTGCAAAGAGCATTTTGTATCACAGATTCAGAACTACATGGCAAACAGTTTCTTAAATTTGTTATCTGAGACTCCTGTCCTTCCTCAACATTTCTTCCTGGATGTTCCATCCTTCTTATCACAGTGCTCTGCTCCTGTCTCTCTGCCATTTTTCTTTTCTTCCTTCTCTACCCAGTCTTGACAACAGGTTTCTCTTAATTTCGTGGACAGAAGAGCGTAGCTCTTTCTTGGTTTCCCAGTTTTCTTCTAACTCATGACTGAAGCCTCACTTTTGGGCACCCAAATCAGTGTATGTTGCTACATAAAATCCATGGTTCTGCAGGAAATTGTGCCAATTCCATTGGCTCAGAAGAGATTGCATTCAGACGTATTTTTAAAATGTCAGTGTTTAATTTTTCCCTCTACCACTCAGTACAGCACCCAGAAGTTGACTATGATCATGTTGAAATTTTGCTAGCAACTGATCTTTTCTTAGTTGATTATCTCTCTCTCTTTTTTTTTTTTTTTCAATTCTAAAGTAAAATACTATTGAGGATCCTGGCTCTGCGCTATGGCACTCTGAGCTGACAATCTGAAAACACTTTATTGACTTCATGGAGTCATTGCTTTTTATTATACACGGTGTCTTTGTGTTGGTATTTCTGCGTATAACCTAATCACTTCCTTATATAATTGAGAGGTGATTTCTTGATTTGATAATACACATTTATTTAAATTGATTTGGGCTGCTGATTCTGGAACAAGATGCAATAAAAGAACTTTTCCTCAATTCTTTCCTCTGAACACAACTAAACATACTTGGATTTATTATTTTTTAAATGTAGTTATGAAAATGAAAGTGAAATGTTAGTCACTCAGTCATGTCTGACTCTTTGAGACCCCATGGACTGCAGCCTGCCAAGCCTGCCAGGCTGCTCCGTCTATGGGATTTTCCAGGCAAGAATACTGGAGTGGGTTGCCATTTCCTTCTCTAGGGATCTTCCCGACCCAGGGATTGAACCTGGGTCTCCGAGATTATAGGCAGAGTCTTTACCATCTGAGCTACTTCACAGTTTTATTGATTTATTTTTGCCCGTCCTGGGTTTTGTTGCTGTGTGGGCTTTTCTGTAGTTGCAGCCTGCGGGCTTCTCGTTGTGGTTGCTTCTCTTGTTGTGGAGCACAGGCTCTAGGGTGGATGGGCTTCAGTAGTTGCGGCTCCCAGGTTCTAGAGCACAGGCTCAGAAGTTGTGGGGCATGGGCTTAGTTGCTCCATGGCATGTGGGATCTTCCTGGACCAGGGATCCAACCTGTGTCTTCTGCACTGGCAGGCGGAGCCTTTACCACTGAGCCACTGGGGAAGCCCCATACTTGGAAGCATTGAACAGACAATAACAACAGGACTCTGAAAGCTGGAAAGAAGCAGCAGGCTGGCAGGAAACGCTAAGACACGAGGAATGACAACATGGTGAATTCCTAGGGTTTTTGTTTTATCTCCCATGTATTCCTGGCTCCAGGTGACAGAGGAGTCCTGCAATCTGGAACCCCCAGCAGCCATAGACAGAAGAACCAAGAAAAGCCTGCCTTCTGTGGCCAAAGGATCAGGAGAAGGGAAGCCCAACAGAGACCCAGTGTGGAGTCACAATCCGTGTTTCACACCTTGGGCCAGGAGGCAGTCTGATCTGCTAGCAACTGTCAGCAGCAAGACTCCCAGACATCTTAGGTACTGTCCCACAACCATAAATGGACATCAGTTTAAATGCCAGCAGATTGCTCATCTGAAATCATGGGGTCCAGGGAGAAGTGGCACAACATTTTTCAAGTGCTGAGAGAAAAGAATTGTCAACCCCAAATCCTACATTCACACAGATTATCCTTCAGAAATGAAGGGGAAATGAAAGCATTCTCAAATGAAGGAAAACTAAAAAATTTGTTGCTAGCAGAACTACCTTTAAAGAATGGATAAAGAAAGCTCTCCAAACACACATAACAAATGATAACAGAAGGGCTTCAGAAAGGATAGAAAAACAATGGAATGTGTTAAAAGAGGGTGTAAGCATAACAGAATATGCTATTACACCGTCTCATATGGTGCTCGATATATGTAGAGGAAATAGTATTTGAAAATGGGAAGAGGAAAGCAATCTATTAATAAATAGAAGTAAGTTTTTTACCCTTTATTTGACTTGAAAATGTCAACACTAGGAGGCTGTGATTACTGTATATATATTTACCTAAATACATATATATTTACCTAAATATATATACAGTAATCACAGTGTCCTTGGACTGCAAGGAGATCCAACCAGTCCATTCTGAAGGAGATCAGCCCTGGGATTTCTTTGGAAGGAATGATACTAAAGCTGAAACTCCAGTACTTTGGCCACCTCATGCAAAGAGTTGACTCATTGGAAAAGACTCTGATGCTGGGAGGGATTGGGGGCAGGAGGAGAAGGGGACGACAGAGGATGAGATGGCTGGATGGCATCACTGACTCGATGGACGTGAGTCTGAGTGAACTCCGGGAGTTGGTGATGGACAGGGAGGCCTGGCGTGCTGCGATTCATGGGGTTGCAAAGAGTCAGACACGACTGAGCGCCTGAACTGAACTGATAAATATATATATATACACACACAGTATACCTAGAGTAACAATTAAAAACTATAAAATGATATACTAAAAACATTATAAACAAATAAAAATGGAACTCTAAAAATGCACCCGAAAGAATTGAATGTATGCCCAAAAGAATTTCAATCAGGGACTTGAACAGATATTTGTATACCAGTGTTCACAGCATTATTTACAGTAGCCAAAGGTGGAAACAACTTGTGTCTATCATTGGATGAGTAGATAAACAGAATGTGGTATATACACACAATGGAATATTATCAGGCCTTCAAAAAGAAAGGGATTCTTACATGTACTACAACATGCATGAATCTTAAGGACATGCTAAATAAAATATCAGACACAAAAGAACAAGTATTGTGTGAGTCTAGTTAAATGTAGTACCCAGAATAGTCAAATTCATAGGGACAGAAGGTAGATCAGTGTTTACCAGGGGCTATGGGAGGAGGGAATCAGGAATTATTGCTTAATGGGTACAGAGTGTTTTGTTGAAGTGATGAAAAGGTTTTGGAAATAGTGATGATGGTTGCACAAAACTGTGAACATAATTAATGCCACTGAATTGAGTGCCTAAAATTATTTGAAGGGCAAATTATATGTGTGTGAGTGTGTGTGGGTACATGTGCTTGCATGCTAAATTGCTTCAGTCATGTCCCACTCTGCAACCCTATGAACTGTAGCCCACTATGCTCCTCTGTCCATGGGATTCTCCAGGCAAGAATACTGGCCAAGACTGGGACGACCCAGAGGGATGGTACGGGAAGGGAAGAGGGTTCAGGATGGGGAACGCGTGTATACCTGTGGCAGATTCATGTTGATATATGGCAAAACCAATACAATATTGTAAAGTTAAAGAATAAAATAAAATATATTAAAAAAAAAAAAAAAGAATACTGGGGAGGGTTGCCTTGTCCTCCTCCAGGGGGTCTTCCTGACCCAGGGATCTTTCCCATGTCTCTTATGTCTCCTGCATTGGCAGAGGGGCTCTTTACCATATATATATATATAAACACACACACACATACCCATGCTTCCTGGGTAGCACTATATATATATAACTAAATATATATATATATAATTAGTCACAATAAGAAGGATGTAGTTAGACTTTGGAGGTCCTGTACCCCACTGGCAAGAACTAAGTTATGACTATCCTTTACTGTAGAGGATCTGAACTCCAGGTAGGTCTCCTGAACAGCCTGTGTTTAGTAGCATCTCAACCAGTGGAGACAAGGCATGTCATATCTGAGGATCTTTAAGTGGAACTTCAGTTCTCAGCCACAAAGTCCACTGACCATGGTATAAACAGGTGAGTGGTGGGAGCTTTGCATTAATTATTTTCCTTCCTGTGATTTAATCTGATTACCAGCTGTGGAGTGATAAGGTAGATGTGCTGATCTAGAGAAGAATGAGCTCAGTATTTTCAGCCAGGTTTACTGGAAACCCTCCTGTTGACCTTGTCTGACTCCACTCCCTTGGTTCGCCTGCATTCTTTAAGCCTCCGTCCTTGAGCCATCTGCTGTCTCAGTGAAGTGGAACGCTGACTCCACTTATCCACAGGGTCAGCGTGTCACACCGTAAGTGACTGGGGACTCTGGAGAAGTGGCCTAACACATGAGGTGGGTTCCTTTACCAAGATGCAGATTCTCAGGGCCCCTTAGGTTGCACAAATAAGGCTGTCTTGATGGGTTGTTGGCTGAGTTATCTTTGAAGTTGGCTGTTGAAAGATTAATTTGGCCTTAGCCTCAAAAAAGTAAAAAAAGAGCGTTAATATAGCTTGTGAAGCATTAACTATACTATTTTCGAGAATGAAATCATCTCTATAAACATTTGTTACACATTTTGCATATGTTTATGCTGAACTATTAAATGTGTCAGTGAAGTTCTTAGGCTTTGCTTATAGTTTTAATATATCTGAGTGTGTTGAATGCCATGCGATTTGTATCCAGGGAAGCATCTCACACTGTGCGTTGCCAGCTGGGGGATCATTCATTCATTTAGCATTAATCAGTTAGCAAGGTACTCTGCTCTGCCTTGAGTCCAGATCTAGAAGCATCCCCCATCATCCTTACTACCACCAGTACACCAGAGGCAGGGGACTTCTTTGGGAGGCCTTGGCAGGAGGCCTTACCCTGCACAAAACCACCGTTCCCTAGCAGAGCCTAGAGTTGTTCTACTGACTTCCCGGGAGTTTAGAGAGCAAGGTGAGCAGGTGCTGGTATTTGGTGTTATGATGTTCTCTTTTCTTTTAATCATGTCAATAAAGGATTTTCTTTTTTTTTCCCCCTGGGTTTTAAAAATTGAAGTGTAGTTGATTTATAGTATTGTGTTTATTTCTAGTGTACAGCAAAGTGTCAGTTATCAGTTCAATTCAGTTGCTCAGTTGTGTCTCACTCTTTGTGACCCCATGGACTGCAGCATGCCAGACTTCTCCTGTCCATCACCAACTTCTGGAGCTTGCTCAAACTCATGTCCATCGAGTTGGTGATGCCATCCAACCATCTCATCCTCTGTCGTCTCCTTATACGTATATACACTTTCCAAATCCTTTTCCATTATATGTTACTATAAGATACTGAATATAGGCCCATGTGCTGTACAGTAAATCCTTGTTGTTTATCTAGTTTACATATAGTAGTGTGTATCTGTTAATTCCCAGCTCCTAATTTATCACTCCTCACTTTTTCTCCATTGGTAACCATAAGTTTGCTTTCCATGTCTGTAAATCTGTTTCTGTTTTGTAACTAAATTCATTTTTATTATTTTTAGATTCCACATGTAAGTGATGTATAACATTTGTCTTTGTCTGACTTACTTCACTCAATATAATACTCTTTAGATCCATCCATGTTCATGTTGCTGCAAATGACAATAATCTGTTCTTTTTTCTGGCTGAGTGATATTTATATATATATATATGTACACACACACACATATATATAGCACATATTTTTATCTATTCGTCTGTTAATGGACACTTAGGTCGGTTCCGTGTCCTGTATATTGTAAACAGTGATGTTATTAACACTGGAGCACATAGATCCTTTTGAATTAGAGTTTTCATCTTTCCTGGATACATACCCAGAGATTGTTGGGTCATATGGTAATTCCATTTTTAGTTTTTTTAAGGAACGTCCATACTGTTTTCTATAGTGGCTGCACCAGTTTAAATTCCCACCAACAGTGTAGGAATGTTCCCAATAAAGAGTTTTCATTTATTTATTTATTCACTTATTTTTAAAGGATTTTCTTAATTTTCCACATCACCAGGCATTTTCTTTTTTTTTTCTTATAATCGAATTTTTTTTTAAAATTTTATTTTATTTTTAAACTTTACATAATTGTATTAGTTTTGCCAAATATCAAAATGAATCCATCACAGGTATACATGTGCTCCCCATCCTGAACCCTCCTCCCTCCTTCCTCCCCATACCATCCCTCTGGGTCGTCCCAGTGCACTAGCCCCAAGCATCCAGTATCGTGCATTGAACCTGGACTGGCATCTCGTTTCATACATGATATTTTACATGTTTCAATGCCATTCTCCCAAATCTTCCCACCCTCTCCCTCTCCCACAGAGTCCATAAGACTGTTCCATACATCAGCGTCACTTTTGCTGTCTCGTACACAGGGTTATTGTTATCATCTTTCTAAATTCCATATATATGCGTTAGTATACTGTATTGGTGTTTTTCCTTCTGGCTTACTTCACTCTGTATAATAGGCTCCAGTTTCATCCACCTCATTAAAACTGATTCAAATGTATTCTTTTTAATGGCTGAGTAATACTCCATTGTGTATATGTACCACAGCTTTCTTATCCATTCATCTGCCGATGGACATCTAGGTTGCTTCCATGTCCTGGCTATTATAAACAGTGCTGCGATGAACATTGGGGTACACGTGTCTCTTTCCCTTCTGGTTTCCTCAGTGTGTATGCCCAGCAGTGGGATTGCTGGATCATAAGGCAGTTCTATTTCCAGTTTTTTAAGGAATCTCCACACTGTTCTCCATAGTGGCTGTACTAGTTTGCATTCCCACCAACAGTGTAAGAGGGTTCCCTTTCCTCCACACCCTCTCCAACATTTATTATTTGTAGACTTTTGGATCGCAGCCATTCTGACTGGTGTGAAATGGTACCTCATAGTGGTCTTGATTTGCATTTCTCTGATAATGAGTGATGTCGAGCATCTTTTCATGTGTTTGTTAGCCATCTGTATGTCTTCTTTGGAGAAATGTCTATTTAGTTCTTTGGCCCATTTTTTGATTGGGTCATTTATTTTTCTGGAGTTGAGCTGGAGGAGTTGCTTGTATATTTTTGAGATTAGTTGTTTGTCAGTTGCTTCATTTGCTATTATTTTCTCCCATTCTGAAGGCTGTCTTTTCACCTTGCTGATAGTTTCCTTTGATGTGCAGAAGCTTTTAAGGTTAATTAGGTCCCATTTGTTTATTTTTGCTTTTATTTCTGATATTCTGGGAGGTGGGTCATAGAGGATCCTGCTGTGATGTATGTCAGAGAGTGTTTTGCCTATGTTCTCCTCTAGGAGTTTTATAGTTTCTGGTCTTATGTTTAGATCTTTAATCCATTTTGAGTTTATTTTTGTGTATGGTGTTAGAAAGTGTTCTAGTTTCATTCTTTTACAAGTGGTTGACCAGATTTCCCAGCACCACTTGTTAAAGAGATTGTCTTTAATCCATTGTATATTCTTGCCTCCTTTGTTAAAGATAAGGTGTCCATATGTGCGTGGATTTATCTCTGGGCTTCTATTTTGTTCCATTGATCTATATTTCTGTCTTTGTGCCAGTACCATACTGTCTTGATAACTGTGGCTTTGTAGTAGAGCCTGAAGTCAGGTAGGTTGATTCCTCCAGTTCCATTCTTCTTTCTCAAGATCACTTTGGCTATTCGAGGTTTTTTGTATTTCCATACAAATTGTGAAATTATTTGTTCTAGCTCTGTGAAGAATACTGTTGGTAGCTTGATAGGGATTGCATTGAATCTATAGATTGCTTTGGGTAGTATACTCATTTTCACTATATTGATTCTCCCAATCCATGAACATGGTATGTTTCTCCATCTATTAGTGTCCTCTTTGATTTCTTTCACCAGTGTTTTATAGTTTTCTATATATAGGTCTTTAGTTTCTTTAGGTAGATATATTCCTAAGTATTTTATTCTTTCCGTTGCAATTCACCAGGCATTTTCTCCTAAAACATCTCCTGAAAGCAGTCAATCTTTATCCATAGGTAGACACACACAAGCATATATGTATGTTATGAAGGTAATAATAAAATAAATTACTTAATTTTATTATTTATAGATTATTGGGCTTCTCTGGTGGCTCAGTAGTAAAGAATCCGTGTGCCAACACAGGGGATGCTGGTTCAATCCCTGGGTCAGGAAGATCCCCTGGAGAAGGAAATGGCAACCACTCCAGTATTCTGGCCTGGGAAATCCCATGGACAGAGGAGGCTGTTGGGCTACAGTCCATGGGGTCGCAAAGAGTTGGACATGACTGAGCAACTAAACAACAGTAAAATACTAATGAAGCTGATATTCAACTTACTAATAAAATATAACCAACACTATTGAAACTACTTTGCATTTCTCCTTTATTTTATTTCTCTGCTTCCCCAAACCCAGCCCATTAAATCACTATCCTGAATACTTTTCTATGGCTTGTGGGATCTTGGTTCTCCAACCATGACTGAACTCAAGCCCCCAGCAGTGAAAGCACAGAGTCCTAGCTACTGGATCATCAGGGAATGATCATGAATTCTTTTTTTTATAATTTTAATACATAGGCATATATCACAAAACAATGTATTATTAGTTTTACATATTTAGACTTTAGGTAAATTATGTCAGACTATGGTTTTGTTTTATTTTTTGGTATCCTGATTTTCTTTTTACTTAGCATTATATTTTTCAGACAAATGTTATTGTGTGTAGTTTATAGTTCATTTATTCTTGAAAGTGAAAGTTGCTCAGTCATGTCCGACTCTCTGCCCCCATGGACTGTAGCCCGTAAGGCTCCTCTGTCCATGGAATTCTCCAGGCAAGAATATTGGAGTGGTTTGCCATTCCCTTCTCCAGGAGATCTTCCCAACCCAGGGATCAAATCCAGGTCTCCTGCATTGCAGGCAGATTCTTTACCACTGAGCCATGAGGGAAGCCCTAAATTATTCTTACTGCTGTGTAGTATTCCACTGTGTGGATATTCTGCAGTGCTTTTAACCATTCTCCTGTTGATAAACACTTTGGTTTTTTTTTTTTTTTATACTAACAATGCTGCTAGAACATTCCTGTACCTGTCTTTTGATGTAGATATGTAAGAATGTCTCCAAGCTATTTGGTGGTTCTTGGTTTGACCTACTCTCGTGTCTATTTCTTGCCTTTCTGCTGATCTGCTGTGTACTGCAGGAAGTGGACCCTATGGGCTGTATGCTTCAGGCTCTCGTGTCTGCTGGGTTTGGTGAATGGGAGACAGTGTGGGGGGTGGGGGGGGGTGTTGGAGGGACATGGAAGAGAGAAGTCAGGCATTTTCCCCCTCTGCTTTGAGCAGTATTTCTGAAAGTGGCCACGGCTGAGACTTCTCCTGGCTCTAGGTTCTGGACAGGCCACTGTGGTTCCAGCTTCTGCCAGGTGACTATTGTCTATGTGTTTTTACAACACTGTGTTCTCCCTTTGTCCCTTGTTGACTGAGAGTCGTCAAGCCTTTCCCATAGAGGGTCACACAGTAAATATTTAAGGCTTTGCAGGCTGCATAGTTTCTGTTGGAACTTCTCAGCTCTGTGAATGGGTGGGGCTGTGTTCAAACAAGACTTTACTAAATTTAGTATTTTACTAAATTTTACAGAATTTACTAAACTGGAAGACACGTGTATGAGGCTATTGGATAATTGCCCTATAAATTCCTGAGGCTGAACTTTATTCTTTCTGTTCTTTAGATTGGATGATTTTTAAGATCTTTCTTCACGTTTGCCATGACTGACTTTCACTTTCACGTTTGCTAACCCTTTGTTCATCTGGTAAGCCCATCCTGTGAATTTTTTCATTTCAGTTATTGTTCTTTTCAATTCCATTTAGATCTTTTTTTGTTCATATTTATTTATTTAATTTTGGCTGAAAGTGAGCATCTCTCAGTCGTGTCCAACTCTTTGCTACCCCATGGAATAGTTCATGGAATTCTCCAGGTCCGAAAACTGGAGTGGGTAGCCGTTCCCTTCTCCAGGGGATCTTCCCAACCCAGGGGTCAAACCCAGGACTCCTGCACTGCAGGGTAATTCTTTGCCAGCTGAACTACTAGGGAATCCCTGAGCTACCCGGGGAGCTGGGCCAGGTCTTAGTTGCGGCACTTGGGATCTTGGATCTTCGTTGTGGCACACAGAATCTTTAGTTGCAGCATGTGGGCTCTTAGTTGTAGTATGTGGGACCTAGTTCCCTGACCAGGGATCAAACCCAGGTCCCCTGCATTGGGAGCACAGAGTGTTAGTCACTGGACCACCAGAGAAGTCCCTCTATTTAGAACTGCTGGTGGGTATTGGAGAAGACTCTTGAGAGTCCCTTGGACTGCAAGGAGATCCAACCAGTCCATTCTAAAGGAGATCAGCTCTGGGTGTTCTTTGGAAGGAATGATGCTAAAGCTGAAATTCCAGTACTTTGGCCACCTCATGCGAAGAGTTGACTCATTGGAAAAGACTCTGATGCTGGGAGGGATTGGGGGCAGGAGGAGAAGGGGAGGACAGAGGATGAGATGGCTGGATGGCATCACTGACTCGATGGACGTGAGTCTGAGTGAACTCCGGGAGTTGGTGATGGACAGGGAGGCCTGGTGTGCTGCGATTCATGGGGTCGCAAAGAATCAGACACAACGGAGCGACTGAACTGAACTGAACTGAATATCCGTTTAGATCTTTTAAAATGTTTTGTTTAATTGCTGCCATTTCCTATATGTTCACTCAGTAAGATCATATGCTCCTTTAAGTCCTGGAACATACTTATAGCTGCTTGAAGTATGTCTGCTAATCCAACATCTGTGCCATCTTGGGTCACATTTTTGTTTTGATTTTTGCATATCTAATAGTTTTAAATTGTATAATGGAGATTATTGCCAATACATTGCTGAGACTCTGGATTTTATTGTCTTCGTCTGAAGAGGGGTGATTTGTGTTCTGTCAGGCAGTTCTGTTACTGGCAGGTCACCTTGGATTTGTGCAGTTAGTTTTACACTTTGTTGGGATCTGTGCAAAGCTCATTTCTGCAGCAAGCCCATTCTAAGCCCTTGACCTTGGCAGGATTCAAATTCCAAAACCATGTCTTCCCCTCAGATCTTGTCAAGTGTGCTATTCCATATGTATTTTATTATTTATTTATTTATTTTATTTTTGGCTGCATCGAGTCTTAAGTTGCGGCATGCGGGATCTTTCATTGTGATGTGCAGGCTTTTCTCTAATTGTGGTGCATGGACTCAGTGGTGCGGCATGAGGGCCTCATTGCCCCACAGCATGTGGGATCTTAGTTCCCCGACCAGGGGTTTGAACCTGCGTCCCCTGCATTGGAAGACAGATTCTTAATCACTGGACTACCAGAGAAGTCCTCCATATATATTTTAGAATCAGCTCATCACAGCCATGTTTAAAAACAACTGGACTATATGAGAATCTTTTACTTTTATCTAGTTTGTCTATTTCTATTTCATATTCAGTGCTCCCATTTAATTTAGTTTATGTTTTCCAGTTTCTCTGTTTTTTTTTTAATATTCTTTCTCAAGCCTTTATCAGGTGTAGTAGAGAAGCTTTTGTATACATATATAAATAATACATATAATATAGTGTATATATATTTATAATTATAAATATATAAATATATATTTTTATATTAATATAATATATAAAAATATTTATTTTATTATAAATATATTTTATTAAATAAAATAATTAATAAATTTTATTATTAAATATATTATATTTAATAAATATTGTATATTTATAATATAAATATATAATATATATTATATTAATATAATATATAAATGTATTTATATTATATAAATATATATATAATATAATTATATATTATATATATTATATGTAATATATATTTAAAAATAAAATATATTTTTAGAAAACATGAATTTTTGCCTAACTAAAAGCTTTATGACATTTTGATTACACTTCTTTGACTTACTGTGAATAGAATGGTGGATTTCTAATTTTAAAAAATAGATATGCAACAGGGCAACAAAGGTTTATTATATAGCACAGGGAACTATAGTCAATATCTTGTAATAACTATAATGGAAGATAATTTCAAAAATAACATATGTGAATATGTATAACTGGATTACACACACAAAAAAGAATTCTACTTTCTAAATTTAGTAATGTTTATCTTTTTGCCGGTTTTTTCTAAATGTCCTGTGGACATCTAATAACAACATATGAGATACAAAATTTTAAATATATTTGTATAGGATATGATTAATATAACTTAATTAAATATAGATCTATTATATTTAAATTATTAATGACATCATTCAACATGTACCTATTCTTATTTTTTCTGCACTTGATATTCTCAGAGAAATGTTAATATGTCTCACTGTGATTATATATTTTTTTTTTCCCTTTTATTTCTCCTGATTTTGGCTTTATGTATCTTTGTTTCTTTGTTGTTAAGGTTTCTAATGGTTTATGATGTCTATCTTCTTTGTGAATTGTACCTTTTATCATTAAAAATATTCATCTTTGTTTCATTTAAAATAAATTAAAAAATATTGTGATCTAGAATCAGCTCATCAAATTCCTATTTATGGGGACTTATGTTTTCAGCTAGAGAGTGGTTTAAGAATATGTGACATTGTCTTTGTTTATAATGAGTTTTTATTCAAACTTCAGAGAGGACTTGCATCCATGAAACAGTGAAAAGAACAAGCTGGTAGGTAAAATGCAGGATTGTGCAGAATATATTAGACGTGGAGGAGAAACCCAGAATAGAGTTGGATACAGAAGGTAGAAGAGACTAGTGAGATTTCAGAGAGGATGGTAGGGCTTGAAGGGTGAGATGAAGAGGAGGGAAAGTGTGCTCAGACGTGACAGAAATAGAACTTGCCGAGTGTTGACGCATCCGAGTCTGCAGAGTGCTTTCACATATATGATCTCACTGCCTCAGTGAGCACTGCTGAGTAGACAGGTGGTTGTTCTTTGTTCAGTCGTTCAGTTGCATCTGACTCTGCGACCCCACGAATTGCAGCACCCCGTCAGGCTTCCCTGTCCTTCACTATTTCCCAGAATTTGCTCAAACTCATGTTCACTGAGTAAACAGGTAACATTCTTACTTTAGGGAATGCGGAGGCAAAGTGATTTGCCCGAGAATCTAGTTTGTAAATGCTAGGCTGGAAGGTCAGCCCAGATCTTCTGCTCCTATATAAGAATGGTGTCGAGAGAAAGCCAGGATGCCTGGAACTGAAGTCTGTGTTATGCACGTGCCTTTTCTCTTCCCCAGAGCATGTCAGAAATCAGGACAGGCTGTTTGATCTGTGACCCTGTTAATGCTTTTAGCATCCAGGCCGCCTCAGCTAGGGAGCCAGAAGAGGAGATTAAGCAGAACAAACGAAATAAAGAGTGGCAGTTGAGAATCATGTGGCTTTGGGACTTCTCTATTGGTCCAGTGGTTAAGACTCCCCACTTTCAATGCAGGGGGCATGGGTTTGATCCTTGCGCCCTTAGTTGGGGAACTAAGTTCCCATCTTAGTTCCCTTAGCTGGGGAGCTAAGATCCTGCATGCCACACAGCATGGTCAAAAAAAAAAAAAGAATCATGTGGCCTCAAAAAGATCTTGCATACCTCTTAGGAAATTAAATTTCATGTCAAATCATGTTGATATTGTGGTTCTATTATAACAGACTTCTGTTTTTCCTTAAAAAGAATGGTCACAAAGTAATCATCTATTTTTTATCAGGCAAATTTGGGGTACCATCATTTGCTCTGGACTAGTACTTGATACAACATCAGTTTGGGGGCAGAACTAGTCCTCCCGTGCAGAACAGCTGAAGCTGGAAAGTTGTTACTCATTGCCAGCACCTTCCTTTCTTCATCTCTTCCCAGCCCTTCAATTGTTGAGTCTCATCTCTTATCCAGTGCCCTCTTGATGACTCTTGCTCACTTCTAGCGACATCAGTGTTCAAGATTGAATGTGATTGATGCAAGCTAGAGTAAGCTGATTTATGATAAGCTATTTTGATATCTTTCAGGAGCATCTTCATTTAATTGAAGCAGAGCTTCAAGCTGAAGAGATAAAGGTGTGCAGTAGGTGGACTTTCCAGCTGCTATCACTGTTGGGTGGGGGGTGGGTGGCACAATTAGAGAAAGAAAATTTTAGTTTTAGTCCTTCATCCTGTATCTAAAGTCATACCAAATCAACAAAGATTTATTGAGTACTTATGAAATGCAAAAAATTTTACCTGGATGTCTACGATATGTTTTACTGTGGGATATATGGTATAATCTCTAGAACTGTGGGGTCTGTTAGAGATGATGTAACTTCCGAATTCTTAATTTGGGGTCTTAGGCTATTCCATGAGCCATCTGAAATTCAAGCAGTGTTTGTTGCATGTGTGTGTGTATGTGTGCATATAGTTTGCTGGAGGTGGTAGTGTGTGTGTTAGTTGTTCAGTCATGTCGGGACTCTTTGTGACCCCATGGACTGTAGCCTGACAGGCTTCCTCTGTCCATGGAATTCTCCAGGCAAGGTAAATTGGAGTGGGGTAGCCATTCCCTTCTCCAGGGGATCTTCCTGTCCCAGGGATCAAATCTGGGTCTCCCAAATTACAAGCAGATTCTTTACCATCTGAGCTACCAGGGAAGCCAAGGGGCCACACCATTCATCAGAATCTCAAAGGAGCCTATAGTCACCACCCTTCCCCCAAAGCTTAAAAATTACTGGCAAGGGTTCTCTCTTCCATCACATGTGGACTCCAGGACTGTGGTAGAGGTGGGCTCATTTCCTTCTCCAATAGTGATGTCAGAATCGGATTCGGAATCAATCTCAAGGCTCATCCTAGCTTTGTTGTCATTGGGAAGCAGATTTTGCAACTGAAATTTGCTTTCAGAAAGTGCTTCAGGGTACCTTTGGGAGTGACACTTGTAAAAGGGAAGGGAGGAAAGCAAGATTGGGCGGGAGGGGAATACTCTGATGCCATTTCAGAGGATGCTGCGGTTTGATCCCATGGGGACCTGGGTTGCCTGGCCCTTACCCCTCCCACTGATCAGTTTGATTGGATGAGGAGTGTGACATTGGTGAGGTGGTGATCTCCATATAAGGCAGTCCCAGGGGCAGGAGTCTGGTGGGACTAACAGCGGAGGGCTTCTACTGACCGGCCACTCAGCAGTGTAATTCCTGTAGCTCAGAAGAGTCTAGCTCTGTGGGGCTCAGATCCACTTCTTTTGTGTTAAAGTTCTGGGGGAAGCTCCTCCAGGATTCTAATTAGAGGGTCCTCCTGTGTAAGCTGATTCTACTGAATGTAACAGTAATCTTTGTAGGCTTTATCTCCCACTTCCTGGAGAGTATATGTGTTAAGTTCTCCAGTGTGCTAGCCACTTGTCCGTCTGCTCTGATGATGTATATTGTTGCTATTCAGCCGCTAAGTTTGTGTCCAATTCTTTTACTTCCCCCCCATGAACTGCAGCACACCAGGCTTCCCTGTCCTTAACTGTCTCTCCGAACTTGCTCAAACTCATGTCCCATTGAGTCAGTGATGCCATCCAACCATCTCATCCTCTGTCACCCTCTTCTCTTGCCTCAGTCCTTCCCAGCATCAGGGTCTTTTCCAGTGAGTCAGCTCTTTTGCGTCAGCTGGTCAAAGTATTAGAACTTCAGCTTCAGTGTCAGTCCTTCCAATGAATATTCAGTGTTGATCTCCTTGCTGTTTAAGGGACTCTCAAGAAAGCAGCGATTCTTCGGCGCTCAGCCTTCTTTATGGTCCAACTGGCTTCTCTTTCAGGCAATTATTTCCATGTCTAAAAACCGTTTCTGGCTCAAGTTCAGAACCGGGCAAAGACCCATGATGTTTTATTGAGGCAATAGACCTTCAGCTCCTGATTATCCAGCCTTTATTTACTTATTTATTTAAAAAACTCTTTATTGAATTTGTTAAAATATTGCTTCTGTTTCAGTTTTTTGGCCATGAGGCAGGCATTGTGAGATCTTAACTCCCTGACCAGGGATCGAACCCACACCTTCTGCATTGGGAGATGAAGTCTGAACCACTGGACCACCAGGGAAGTCCCCTGACCTTGATTTATTTTGATTTTTGCAGTTTAATACCTTGTTAGGATCCCACTTATTTTGCCCTTAGGGATCCCATGTTTCTGTTAGTCGTTTTCATACTCTGTGTCTCAGACCTCCTGGTTGCCCCCGACCTTGCCACGCACTGTGATAATTAAATGCACCTTCCCTCTGACCTTTAAGCATTGTCACCTGGCCAGGGGGGTAGGGTAACGTGGTGGCGTGGATCATATGTCCCCATCCTCATTGCTGTTAATGAGTTGTTTTGTAACCGTGTCTCTGGCCCAAGGAGGCGACTTCATTGAACCGCTCAGCTTTGGTAAGTGCTGCATCCTCTGGCGGTTTTTTGGCTTCCTTTCCGTTCTGGCATCCCTGAAGACCTTTTGGCCCTTCTTCCATGGTGGTCTACCATTGGCAGTCTGGTATTTCTGCTTCACTTAGTGTGGCCTGTTGCCTTTTCTGTGCTTTCAGAAATGATGCTAGGAATATGTTGGCTCCCTCTCCCGCGAGCCGTGCCAGGGTGTTGTATCATGTATTTCAGGAGATTGTTCCCCAAGAGATAAAGTCTCCGTTATTCATACCTTGTGTTATGCCCTCATCGATTGGGAGCCTGCTCAGGGCTCAGGAAACCTCTGTGCCCACCTCCCTTCCTGCCTCTGTGGACTGGGGAGGGCCCGCATCTCTTGAGTGGCCCCTTCCTCCATACCTGGCCCCTGGGCGGATGATTGTCTTCCACTTCTCTCCCAGCTGCCTACACTTCCCCTGGCATGCAGAGTATTTATGATTACAGAGCTGGGTTACGTTGATGGCATCAGCCCACTCGATGGACATGAGTTTGAGTAAGCTCCAGGAGTTGGTAATGGACAGGGAGCCTGGAGTGCTGCAGTCCCAGGGTTGCAAGAGTTGGACATGACTTCAGTTGAGTGACTGAAAGACTGACTGAAACCTTGTTATTGGCCTAATGATGGGAAGGGGAGGTGAGGGTGAATCCTGAGGGGGCATGCGTTGTTTTGCTGGGGAGAAGGCTCTGTGTCACCTCCAAGCGAGAGCGGAGGGCTAGCCCTCATAGGAGGAGTGGGCCACATCGGCCAGGCCTCAGAAGTTTCGGGGAAATATAGGAATTTAGCATTTTCAAGCTGGATGAACCCGGATTTGCCCCCATCCATGAGTCATCGGTCCGTTCTTCCCAACCAGGACTCTGTCCTTTGTACAGCAAATCTTACCACTGGTGAGGACTTTACCTTGGAGCTCAGTTGCTCTTGTTCTCAAGTCCTAGGACCTATCCTCCGCGTTCCTGTCTCCCACCGTAGGTGATGACAGCCTCTTTACATGTGATCAAAGAGGCCACCTGGGGCCTTCACCTGTAAGCTTTAATTGATGATTCCTCACTTCTCAGCTTTTCATTATCTTTTCCCATAGTGTCAGTGGGTGTTTAGCAATAGCCAACACCAATTTCGTCATTCTTACTATTTCTCCAATGCATGATACATCATGGCAGCCAATGCCTTTCTTTCCACCAGTGTAGCATCCCCAGTTCACCACAGCTACACATTTTAACAACTGCACTGCTGCCTTATCACACAGTCCCACCAGTGATGTGAAGAGAGGGGTCCCAGGAAGGAGATGAGTGAGAATATTGACAATACATGGACGGGCCCTGCCTTTACACCCTCATGTGCTCCGCAGGCTAGGGTAGTGAGGATGAGTGGGCTGTCGCTCACTGGTGTGCTCTGACAGGAGGTTTGGAGCCCTCCTGCAGCAATGAAGGGGCTTGTCTGTTTTTCTAGTTATATTCCAAATCATCTACGTTTCCGCAGAAAGCCAGAGTTCCTCAGAGGTCTCCGAACGCTAGCACTCCTGGCAGTGTGTGTGTAAGGGACTGGGCAGGTAAGGAGTGGATGAGAACTCACTGTCTATTCAGTAGAAATTGAGTAGATAAGGAGAACTGATCAAACGCAGTTTCGAAATTTACCTCATTCATCATTTCTAGTGTTTTAGATGATGGCTAATGCACTCCACTCAATCACTTCTCAGCTCCTGGCAGGAGGTAATAATGACACCTATTTGGGCAGAGTGGGTAATGACAAACCCCCTGCACTCACACAGGGCCTGTTCAGAGTGGTATTCTCCACCCACAGAGCCCAACTAAAACCAGCCCGTGTTAGTTCGAGTCCTTGGAGCTACAGACTCCAGGCTGGCGTTAAGCATGCAGGAGATTTCTTGAGCAGAGGTAGGCGGCATGAGAAGGCAGGCACAGTGATACAGGTCTGACACTTGAGGCAGGAAGAAGGCAAGGAAAGCAGGGTAAGAAGAGTCTTGGGTGACAGCATGGTTCCAGCAAAGATTCAGCCAGGCCAACGGGGCGTCCTCAAGCTGGTTACATGTTGCAGTACGTGAGCTTCTCACTGTGGTGCCTCTGGTTGTGGTGCACAGGCTTTAGTCGTGAGGGCTTCAGGAAATGCACCACAGGCTTTGTTGCTCCGAGGCATGTGGAATCTTCCCGGACCAGGGATCGAACCCGTGTCCCCTGCATTGGCCGGCGGATTCTTATCCGCTGTGCCACCAGGGAAGCCTGTACCTTAATCTCTTGATGGCTGCCTATTTATGTCACCTCCGGAACATTATTCTTACACATTAACTATCTCCCAGCTCTCTGAGTGTCAAACCCCCTTGCCTGCCTCTCTTGGCCCCTAGTGCTTTGAGCCCCATTGTCCGGTAGATACTAACAAGCCTGGTTCTCTGATGGCCTTCTCAGTGAAGCCAGGTGGATAGGGGAGTCCTCGAGCCAAGCTGCCTGTTGGAAGACTCTGTGTCTTCTGGATGAGTCTGCCTTAAGTAGCCCTGCTGTGCCCAGTCACTGGCTGGGCGTGGCGGCCAAAGCCTGGCACAAGTATGGTGGCAAATCTAGGAGGCGGAGCAGCTGGGCCAGTGTTTCAGGTAGGCTCCTGCAGCCGGGCCCGGGGGCACTTTGCCTGGCTGCTGCACAGTATCTCTCGGGATGCAGCCGGGAGGGAGAGTAAGACCAGGCTCATAAACACAGAAAGGAAAAGTTGTACCAAAGTCTCTAAGCGTAGGTTCTTTTTTTTTTTCCTAAAAATATTTCTGGCCAAGTCACTTTCAAACACTTAATTCTTCTATGCGCCCAGCATTTTTAAAAAGTTAAGGTATAATTCACGTATCATAAGGTTCACCTGTTAAA
>NW_020867178.1:0-52860 GCF_003369695.1 Bos indicus x Bos taurus | reverse complement strand
CATCTTCCAACTTCCCAACAGAAAACAATGCCTTTTTCTTCTGTATACCACTTTTAACAACTACTGCTTTTCAAAACAATTTCCAACAGTTCCTGTTTAAAGAGACTTACCCTTAAGAGTCTACTAGTCCAAAAAGTTTGCATCAGCATAGGATTTTCTCAATAAAGTTCGGGGCTGATGCAATAATTTTCAGTCTCATATTTTACAGCTAAAATGACAAGAACACTGAACAGTAAAAAATTACGCAAGACAATGCTGCAATTTTTTTACTCCACCACATCTGCCTCTATGTGTCTCCTGTGAGTCACTGTCTTTGGTGTTCAGTCATCATTATAGGAACTCCCATTCTCTACCCTAAATTATTTTATTTCTTAAAGAAAACCTCTGCAAAAACAGAATCCTATAACATCTTTCACCACTTTGCTGAAGCACTGACCCCTCAATGTAGAGCCTCAGATGTCATGCTGTTTCAATTTTTTATCACTACAGTTTAACACAAACAGAAAAGAAGACGAAGGACGGTTACAATTCATTCATTTAGTCATTCAACAGACACATGAAATCCTATCAGATGCCTGGAACTGGGGCCCAAAAATGAACAATAATCATCCCTCCTCTCACAGCCCGGTAGAGTGGAAAACTAAAGGAGTAAATACAGAATAAACTGATCAAGGTTAAGGTGGAGGTGAACACAGGGCGTGGGGCAATGGCCATCCATCATGAAATGCTTTCTGGAAGAAGTAGTCTGTGAGCATTTATAACCAACTCTCTCTGGACTTTCAGTACAAAATAAGCCTAAGACCCAACCCCACTCCCTGAAAGGTTATAAGATGTACTGGTCAACAGCTAAGTTAAAATAATAATCTAATTTAAAAAGCAGAATTTATTCTTGATTCCCAGCACTAAATTTCAACTCCTAACCCCTATTCCCTTAGCACAAATTACAGAGGGGTTAACAAATTCTGTCCCACACAGTGCCTTCTCACAAGTCTGTAGAACAGAATTAAAGACATGCACAGTGAAATAAAATGCACTTTAAAAAATACATGATCATTTTCCTAAACTGGAAGTGAACACTCTGAACGATCCAAACCCTACAAAGCATGACTGTTGGAAGAGGAAACTGAGGTTCAAAAAAGTCCCACTTTAATACAACAGAATAAAAGATATCTTTGAAGTCGCCGAACAGCTTGAGCAAGAAGAGAAACAGAAGGCTATTGTGGGGCTTTAGGCTCCAGATGATGAACCCCAAACACCCTGCAATGGTAAACAAACAAGCCTCTTAGCCGGAATCTGATTTGGTGACCCACAAAACATTACAATCTAAGGAATCTCTCTCTCCCCTTCATATTTCCCAAACAAAGTCCCACTGGCTTAGCAGCTCCTGGTTTTTTGGGGGTTTTTTTTTACTGGTTTATTGCTGGTAAATTATAATGCACAGTGTGCTTTTCAAGAAAAAAAAAAAAAAAAAGGTACAGCACATGAAAACAACCACGGTTTTAAAGACCCATAAAAGACACTATGTAACAGAAATGAACTCTGTCTGTGTTTACTATGAGGACCTATTACTCCTTTATGCTACTCCAGTGGGTTTTAAACTAAATTGAATGCTACCACTGCCTGCTAAAGAACAAGTTAGAGGAGGGAAGGAGCAATTTCAAACACCTGCCTCAGCAGGAGCCCAAACTGCCTCCCTCACATCTCCCCGTGCCTCAGGCAAGCAGCTGACCTGGAAAGGGAGCTTCAGACACCGGCCACTCTGCCATCCCAACAAGTAGGCTCTATAAAAGTCATCCTTCCATTTGACCCGGCACACCCTCATTTCCACCACTCGGATGCCCAGCTGAAAGGAGGGAAACTCAGCCGCCCCAAAGAGGAGAAATGGAGAGGGTCCTGAGTGGTCCTTTCCTCAGTCGGCCCGAGGTGGGCCCGGGGGTCCCTCACCTCCCCCGACTCGGATCCCTTCCCAGGGCACCGCCGAGCCCTCCCACTCCCTTGGCCCAAGGGGCTGCGGTTACCACCCTCGTCCCCTCAGGACTTCGGCTGCCGCCTGGGCCCCGGGGACCCTGGCCCCGAAGCGACGCCACGCCCAAGCCCTCTCGCCCGGACCGCCGACCCCTGCCCCGGGCCCCTCCCGGGCGACCCAGCCCGGCTGCCCGCAGCCCTCTCAAGGCCCGGGGCCGCCCCGCGCCGCCCGCCCCGACCGGCGGGCCGCGCACCGTGTGAGACTGCAGGCTCTGGCTCGCCTCGATGGCCGCTGTCAGCGGCACCGTGTCGTCCAGCAGCACCTTGCCGGCCGGCAGCTTCTCCATGAAGGCCATCCCGGGACTCGGGTCCGCCACCGCCTCGGGACCTGGGGCAGGAACCGGGGGCGCCGACTCCTGCCGCCCGCCGGGCTCTGCTGCCGCCGCCGCTGTCAACACGCGCCGCCCCACGCGCCGCCCGCCGCGCCCGCGGGTCCTAGCGCCCGACCCGCCCCCTCCGCCTTGGCTGTCGGCACAGGCAACCCTTTCGCGCTGCCACCTCCCGCGGGGTCCTAGGGCCAAACCGTCGCTGTCACAGCTGTCCTGGATCTGCGCCTCCAAGCTCCACGTAGCCGCACTGCGAGCTCGGTACCCTCAGCACCGGCCTCAGATCTCGGGACAGTTCACCCTAAGCCATCAC
The DNA here is from genome assembly GCF_003369695.1 of Bos indicus x Bos taurus. Classification (NCBI taxonomy): domain Eukaryota; kingdom Metazoa; phylum Chordata; class Mammalia; order Artiodactyla; family Bovidae; genus Bos; species Bos indicus x Bos taurus. The sequence continues at coordinate 50,196 of NW_020867178.1, read as the reverse complement.
CCCCAGAGGTCCTCAGAGCCTAAGAGACGGCGTCTTGGGCTCAAGGCTCAAGGCTCCCGGAACGCTCAGGCCCAAACAATCCCAAACATTCCTTGATGGATTTCTCATATTAGGCCCTCAAAACTGTACACCCTGACTTACAACTGACCCTTTCCAGGCCTCCCAGGCCAAAGAACCCTAAGACCCAGAAAAATGGACCTTCAGAATGGCAATCTCATGCTGTTGCCTTGCAGACCCACAAACTTTCTACAAGCCCCTCAGATTCAGATTTTGTGGGGAATTCTCGAACGTGGCTCTTCAGACTCAAAAACCTAAGAGCTGGGCCCTCAGAATTGAAGCCCTAAGACTCCAGTACACTCAGACCCAAAGCTCTTTGAACTGGAGCCCCTAAAACCTGGGCATTGGTCCAGAACTCCCAGTCTCTACCCTCTGGCCCAATTCTAAGCTCAGCACACAAGGCCTTCAAAACTTTCAACCTCAGACTTGGGGTGCTCCATCCCACAGTACTGGCTCCAACTTCAAAACCCAGAGCCAGAGAACTTCGATCAACTCAGACCCAAATCTGCCCCAATCTGCCTGAACCCAAGGCCATGATTCTGACCCACCCACAGTGCTGTTTCCCAAGGCAGCATCCCAGGACAAAAGAGAGAGCTGGAATTAACAGCTGTGTGACCTTGAATTAGTTACCCAACCCCTCTGAGCCCCAGCTCCCCATCTGTAACACCGAGATAATAAAGCAGCAGCCTATTAAAACTATGTATCACTTAGGGAGGGTTCACTTTTTACTTCTGTTTAAGGCAAATGCATTATTTCATTAACAGATTCACAGAAACCAAAATTTGGCTTTAATCATTATTCATATCATGTGGGCTGACCGGAGACAAGGCTCTTCTTGCATACTGCTGGGGGAATATAAATTGGGGCATTTATGCACTCAACAATTATTTACTGAGTACTTAACCATGTAAGAGGTCTGGCACTAGCAGCTGGGATTTGACCACACACATCAAAATGTCCTCACCCAGTAATCCTGCCTGTAGATTATCCTAAGGAGATATTCAGAGATCAGTACAAATACATAGCACTCAAAGGTATATATCTAACACAGAAGACTGGACAGATCGTGATACAATCATAAGTATTTTACAAAGGTTGAAAATTAGATTATCAAAGGATACTTAATGATGTTGGGGAAAGCCCTAGATACAACAGTAAGTAGGAAAAAAACCCAATGTATGCATTTTATGATTTCAAGATTTTAAAATGTTCATAGGAAAAACATCAGAAGGAAGCCCACCAAAATATTAGCTGAGGGTCTTTAGTAAACAGAATCATGATGCTATTTTGTTTTCTGCACTTTTCAAAATGTCTCTAAAAATATTTTACTTGTATGTTTAGGAAAAAACATAACAATATACAACTGAGTTGCAAAGGTCATCAAATGACAGCCTGTCCTCTTCCTTACTAAGGAAATGAAACTGAAAGTCAGAAATCAGGTATTTGATGGAATGAAGCCAGGGACTAACAACTCTAAATCTAGGCTTTCCTGTTCTCGAGGAATTCTTGCCTGAAGCCTCTGAGAATAAAATACTATAGCAGCCTTATAATCTCAACTACCCAAATCAGTGCCCTAAAGAGCCTAGACTTAACTGGATCCCTGGATCCTCTGGAGACTAGGCTATGATAGTCTGAAAAGCCATTTGGCTTTTGAAGTGGCTCACGGTGAATGTGGCGAAACTCCCTAGTCCAGAGCTGATGTGAATCAAATCTACTTTGCTTCCAGTCTCATACTGGGTAAAGCAAATGAGATATGCAGTACTTCTGTTGCTATATACATAACTACTCAGGACTGCAAGGGAAAATAAAGAAAGATTTATATTCTTGTATGCTGCCAAATGTTTAGATAGTCCACAGGTTGTTAAACAGCTTGACATTTGGCCAGACTGACTGAAAATAATGATTTTTAGTGAAGACGCTTCTGGACCTGGCAACTGTTCTACAAATCCTCATAGAACCTAGTGAAAAACTCAGTGGTTCCTAAGCAGCATTGCCTCCCCATTCAGAATTATTTTCTTTCTTTAAATATTCATGATCTGGATTAAAAAAAAAAAAAATTCAAGTCACTTGTGATCATTCTTACTTCCCTTACATACTGGAATTTTTCATCACATCGCAGAGGAATTTTGCTCATGGTTTATAAGGTCATGTGAACTGTGGCCTCACTAAGAGCCACCCAAGAAATTGACTGTGGCCTAGAAATCGACTGTTTGTGGAGCCTTCTATTAATTCTTTTCTATCTATGTAGTGTCCACATTCGTCTTGGGTTTTCTTATGATTTTTCTGCAAACCAAAATTTCTCTGAAGATGTTGAGAATTCTGGTCTCTGTGTGTAATCCATAGGAAGAAAATCCAAGGACAAAGGGAGTGAAACATCCGGGACCCTGGAGATACTCAAATGCAGCCCCAGAGTAATTTCACGGCACTTGCATACAGTCAGTTAATAAATTATGCCAGCACATGACGCATTCAGAGTGGCACAGCTGCTCAGTGACTGTCAACCTTTGGTAGAGTATGTTTTAATATAAAAACTTAATAGATGTAATTTAGTAGCAATTTTCTTTGGGAGTAAATTGGTCTCTTAATCATGCTCTAAGAATGTAAAAAGAAAAATGTCTAATAATTCAGCACAAAATGAAAACCTGTGGTTACCTAAGAGGTACCAGTGGGGCCTTTAGCAGTTCTATTTTTCTAGCTGAATACGCAAGATGAATGGTGGCTGTGGGGAGGCTTTCTCCCTGTTGCTACTTAAGATTCACTGCTCAGAAAAAGAAATGAGTGGCGTTTCACCAATATGGAAATGTTTCTAATCAAATACAAAAATCTGTTAAGCAATTTTCCAGTCCATTAGGCTGCAATTGCTTACGATGGGTGTATTTCTGTGGTGATCAAACATCCTATAAACTGCAGTCTTATAACGCCCCTACATGGCAAGCACTGGGACAATGTGCCCTGCTCTTTCAGGTGGTACTTGGGTACTCACTTCTCTTGGTGACCCTGGACAGTCAAGGCCACTCTCAATTACTTGGAAGAGGATTTCCTATATGAGAGTCACTCGTGCTTTCATTAGAAGAGTCACTCTTTCTGGCAACTTGTAGAGAGCTCAAAATGAAAAAGCCAGCCAGCTAGTTTGTGTTATAGTCAGCTTCAACAAAGCGAAAGTGGTCTGAGAATCTTGGCTCAGCGTTAAAAATAACAAGTCATCATTTACAGAGTCTCCCTAAATCCTTGCCTACTTCTCTGTTCCATCTTTTTTCGGTTTATAAAGATCAAAGACCATGACATCTATGGAGAATTAAAAAAAAAAAGAAACATTCCTACTGAGAAGCTACTTTAAGTTACACACTATTAATCAGCTATCCATCAGATCTCATGTACACAGTCCCCACCACGCCTGACTTGCACACAGTTTCATCCTTGAATAACTCTTTCAGTAATTCTGCTCTGAAGACACGCACTGAACATCAACTTAGAAAAAGTGCAGGCAATACGTATTGGTAGAAGCCATCAAGTAACAGCGAGGAAAACATTAAAACTGTAACAGGGAATAAGATCTAGAATATTCTAAATAGAAAAAAAATTATGTACGATGGTAGTTCCAAATACAAATGCAACATAATATACTATTATAGAAACTGATAGTGTTCCAGTATGGGAACATTTTAAGACCCACAGGGTAATGGAAAAAAGAAATGCTCTGGAGCCAGGCATGCCCGTGTGAATCCCAGCTCCACTGCATACTAGCTGACAACCCTGGGCAAGTCATAGAGCCCATAAAATGGAACAGTAAATTCATAAAACTGTTTAAAGGATTAGAATTACTGTAGAAACCTGGCTTATCATTGAAAGAATGGTAACTTATAGTATCAATGATCACACCACACTCCACTTGCAGACCCATCCTTCAAGATTCCCATTAAGTCCCAGAGAATGAGTTCTGCAGGAACAGATGGTCTCAGCATCAAGTGTTTGGGACTCAAGTTCTCCGTTTTGTTTTCCAGTGTCACATCCAATTATCTGCATGTATCGTGTTTCACCTACACATACACCTTCTTTAGGTGAACCTGAAGCCATATAAGCTTTCCCTTCTGAAACTCATGATAACGGTATCCTTGCTCTGCACCCTGATTTTGGTATTTTCCACATTACCAACACAAACTGGACTATGGTACAATATTAAACTACTCATTTATACACAACACTGCCCTCTGGTGATGAGAACAATTCTTTCTAGTAGTCTGTTTTAAGGATCCCCTTGATGCAAACAACAAAAAAAATCTAGTTAACCCATCCAGCAGCAGGAAAATTTTTTTCCAGGAAATGTGGGTGGATGCAACCAATTAATTTGATCTTATCTTCCTGATCAAAGCAACCAGCTGTGGTCTGAGCCACCATCTAAAGCCACAGAGCACAGATGGACTACTTGTATGTTCTACCATAGATTGTCTTAATAGTGCTGGCTGTGTACAGGATGACCAATAATAACAAATTAGGCACGTTTCCTCTCTAACACCCCTCAATGCTTAAGAACTTGGCCACCACAGTGTTCCTTCAATTTTTTTAATCTTATAATTATTTTAATAAAAGCATGTATTATTTATATAATGGGTGGGGACCCCCAAAATATTTTCAAGGGAGAGAGAAAATCACCTGGATTGCTAAAATAGAAACTCTGCACTCAAGATCTATTCCAGGTTTAGAAAACCAATGGAGACTGGCTGACATCCTGAAAGATTCATCTGTTCTTTAATTTTTGGCCAGATAGCTCCAAACTCAGGAAACCTGTAGCCTTGCTCACAGATGAGAATGCCAACAGCAGTAGCTGCTGTTCAGAGGCTGGGCCTTGTGCTTACCTATTTTTATCTGTCATCTCCAGCACTCCTGTATGGAGTCGTTATCACTGCTTTATAGATGAAACCAAGAGAGCTTGCAGAACCGAGTCCAAAGATGCACACAAGCCCTCCCCCAGTGACAGGAAAACAATCTGAAGGGCAGGTGACACTGAAGAGTCAATAAATCACCATGTTGGTGTAAACAGTAACAAATTATAATAAACTCTGATTCAGAAACTGCTGAAGAACAAGATCTAACAATATTTACTGTTAAAAGATAGGTGTTCAAAGATGACATATCTTCCATCATTGCCTTTAATAATTAAATGCTTGCTATTTATAAACTCAGTGACTTTAGTAAATTCTTATTCTACACGGATATAGGTAGGTTTGTGTTATCTGAATGCAAATCTAATTAGGTTTGAAATCCTAAAAGTAGAACATTAAGCTAAACGATAACTTTCCTAACACTTTTTTCAGTTTTTTCTTTTTTCTTTTTAATGGCACCTTATGGGAGCCTGGTTAACAGTGTGCAACCTTAGAATCACCTCTGATCTCCTCTGTTCACTTGTGTGTGTGTGTCTGTGTGCGCACGGGCGTGCTGTGCCACATGGCTTGTGGGATCCTACTTTCCTGACTAGGGATTGGATCCATACCCCTGGCAGTGAAAGCCTAGAGTCCTAACCACTGGACCACCAGGGAATTGCCTATTTTTTTCAGTGCTGAAAACCTAGATAGATGATGAATATACTTAAGCAGGAGTGAAGCCTAAGTGGACACTGGAACATCTCTCTACCTGCTCCCTTCCCCCAGTACAGGTTTATGAGCCTGCACTTGATGAACAGCAATCCCTGTTTTCCCCAGAGGCTTTCAATAACAACACTGATGCCTGAACTTGTACCTCTAAAGACGTATTTCAGGATTTGGGAGCTTCTGGGACCGTAACTTTAACCCAGCCTTCCATAACGGTCTTTTTACTTTCTAGTACAGAACATGATACTGCAATAATGGCAATGAACCGCTTCAGCTTTTTCACTTCTGCAGAAGCTAAAACAACTTCCCCAACATATAAAGGGGCTGGAAAGTTAATTTCCTGGGAAAGAAACACACAGCCTGGCCCTGGCATTTTAGTACCGAGGAGAGCTGAAATAAGTCCATTGATCAAAACTCCATGGACAATTGTCTTTCCAAATCTGGTGTGTTTTGCAAAATCTTCGTCTAAGTGCAAAGGATTGACATCCCCTGTTAATTCTGAGAAGGTGGCCACGTCCCTCTGTGTGAAGGCCCTCCTGAGTTCAGCCCGGTCTCCAACTCTGAGGTGCATGTGCCCTAAGGGCTGCCTGTTCAGCACTGTTTGGCTCAGGCAGATTCTCCTGTGAAGCCTACCCCACCAAAGGCGATGGCTGGACATTACTGGGAACATCTTCAGCACTCTCAAATCTCATCGACAGGAGCTTTTGGGCTGCTTCGGTCTCCAAACATTATGCTGGCACCAAAAAGTACTTTTGAGAGTGAGGAATATTTTCTCAAATTGAAGACTACTCAATTCAATACTAGTTCCCTACTATTGCCAGATAATGCAAGGAGAAATGGAGAAACCTGTAAGAGAGGAAAAGAAATTTTAAGGCAGTATCAGGAGAAAATTGCCTGGAAATCCAGGACAGTGTAGAAATATGCCCTGTTTTATAGGATAAGCCAAATCGATGCAGTAGCATTTTAAAGAGCATCTTGAGAGCTAGCCTGAGATAAATAAATGGGCATGACAAGCTCAGAGAGAACATTTCAATACATTAGGCACGAGGCATTAAGCAATAAAAGACTTTTCCACAGGTGTTCCAAGTTTTATCCCCAAACCTCTCCCATACACCTAAAGCCTAAGCATTCTGTCTCACGTTTTCATAACTACTGACACCCTGGGTTTCCCCCTCCCAGCTGGATGGCATTAGCCACACTAGATTTATGCAAGCCGAAATGGGACATGTATTAATAAGCAATTTGGTCTACTACTCAGCTTCAACTGGAGTATGTGAAGGTGTTTTTACCTGAATCACTCTGAAAGCACAGTTCTTGCCTTTATAGGATCCTAACAGGGTCAGAGAGCTCCACAATTTGACAAGACCACTATGGAAAGATCAAGAAAGCGTCAGTAAAGATTTGTTCCTGCAGCATCTCACTCATACTTTTTTCTGTGATGGTCCAGAAAGTAGTTTCTACCAGAAACCTGATTTAAATAAGAAAACTTTACAAATAAAAGCATACCATGTCAAGGCAGAGGACAGAATGAACCTCAATCAGGCATGTTTGTAAAATTCCCACTTCTGATTCTGCAACCATGACTATCAACTGGGAAACACTACAACAGTAAGTAAATCCCAAGTCTGGCTCTTTGGACTGTAAGTTCCTGGTGGGTAACTGTTCACATTCTCCCCCATTTAAACTTTCAAAAGCTGCTTGGAGTTCACAGGGACAAAACTCTCCTCATTTTCAGAAGGGAGCACTTCTGTTTTTTACCATCCGTCTCTGCTGTTACACTAGAAGGGCTCCACCGTCAGTCATACCTGCTGCATATCCTCAGGATAGCTGACAGGGTCTTCTCTTCATAGGTCAGAACGTCCAGAGGTAAGGCAGCATCGACCTAAGTAGAGAATGATGCCGTTAGCAGATGAGTATCATCCTTACTCTTGAACTCTAGTTGCTTTTCTCCTCCAAAAAATCTGTATTTTATTTAATGGTGCTGGAGCACGAGGCCCGCTTTTTTACAGCTCCCTCTGCCTGGATCATTCTTCCTATACCTTTCCATGTTGCTAAGACCTCTCTACTTTTCTCAAGTCTTTGTTTACATTGTCCCTTCCCTGATGCCCAAGATTAAGTTCAGTAGCTTGCTATGCTCTTTCACATACAGGACCCACCACTCCTTTCATAATACTCACCATTCTTGCCATTAATTGTTCACCATGGTTTCCTACTAACATAACCAACACCGACAGCCCGTGAGGCACAAGCTATGTCTGTTTGTTTACAGCTACATCCCCAGGAATCAGGTTTCATACTTGACATATAGAAGGTGCATGGATTTTTTTTTTTCCCTCACACTTTTTACTTTGAAAAACTAAAGTCATATTACATTGCAAAGAAATGTACAGGAAGGTTCCATGCACCTTTCACTCAGCCTCCCACACTGTCAGCATCTTGATTATGGTAATGGTTCCCTTAAACAATCTATATGACAGTGTTGCACAGAACTACACATATGCACATGTAAACAAATGAGTGCATGTATCACTGGCAAAGTCAGAATAAGCTCTGATTTATTAATTTTGGTTTTCCGGTGTACAGTATAACATCAACACCGGAAAACCAAAATTAATAAATCAGAGCTTATTCTGACTTTGCCAGTGATACATGCACTCATTTGTTTACATGTGCATATGTGTAGTTCTGTGCAACACTGTCATATAGATTGTTTAAGGGAACCATTACCATAATCAAGATAAAGAGCTATACCATCACAAGGTTCTCTTTCAACTTGTCCTCAGCCCTCACATGCAAACACTCCTCTGTCTCCAGACTATATAGTTATGTATGATAATTACAGTATTTGGGGAGCATTATATAAATGGAATCACTCAACATAGCAAGCCACTTTTGGGGACTGGCTTTTGTATTCTGGCTGCACCAAGCCACGTGGCATGTGGGATGGTTCCCCAGAGAGCAAATCCTAGCCTCTGCAGTCAAAGTCTCAATCCTAACCACTAGGCCTCCAGGAAATGCCCACTTCTGCCAATTTTCTCATCAGACTGTTTGTGTTTCTTTTGAGTTTTAAGCGATCTTTATATATTCCAGATATCAGTCCTTATGTGGTTTGCAAATATATTCCCCTCAGTCTGTAATTTGTTTTTTCAGCCTCTGAACCAAGGCTGTTGCAAAGTAAAAGGTTTTCATTTTGATGAGTGCTTGACAGATCTTAATTTAATAAAACATATGTACCAGGAAATAATTCCTGAGAATCATCTGTCTTTGTTTTCTCTTCAAAACTCTACTTGTTTTCAAGTGAATGCTAAAACAGCGCTACTCACAAGCGCTGGTCTGTGATAAGGAGCCACACCAGAGTGGAAATTGACAATATCAGTGGACATACTGTTTAGCTCAGGTCACATTTTCTCACTGAAGACTCTCAGTAAAGGAAATGGTGTGCTGCCTGACATTCTGGTACAAGCCACTAATCCTCACAGTGGGCAAGAAAAAGAAAAAGAAAACAGTTTGTAGGTTGCCAGTCTGCACCACAGTTTGAGTAGCACTACACTAAATCGTCTGCTTCACAAGTTTCTTGTCAACTAAAAGCCATATTAGAAAAAGCCTACTCAAAACTCATCACTTCTAAAACTCTGCTTCTGCAGTTTCAAATGTGGTTTTAAACTAATTTTTGGAAAAATGTCCTTCCTTCCAGTATGTCTTACAAAATCTTCAGGCTAAATCGCTACAGTCAGGTCTGATTCTGTGCGACCCTATAGACTGCAGCCTGCCAGGCTCCTCTGTCCATGGGATTCTCCAGGCAAGAAGACTGGAGTGGGTTGCCACGCCCTACTCCAGGGAACCTTCCCAACCTAGGGATCAAACCCGAGTCTCTTCTGTCTCCTGCATTGGCAGGCGGGTTCTTTACCACTAGTGTCACCTGGGAAGTCCCTACAAAATCTCAGTGGTGTTCAAACTACCAAGTGACTTCATACCTCACCAAACAGGTCCTTTAGGGCTGAAATAAGCAGCTGTTTGAACTGTGCAGCAGTCAGTCCAACACCACCATCTTGAAATTCTCTGTAAGAAAAAAATTTTAAATGCACTGTGTTAAATTTCATACTACTCAGATTCATAAAAAAGTAATCAAAATAAAACTTAAGTAAATCAACTAAACTTCAATTAAAAAAATAAGAAACTTAAGGGACGGAACTTACAGGCGGACTTTCATGTAGTGGTACTCAGAGGGATTTTTGTAAACAATTCTTTCATATGTGGTAGCTGGGGCTGGCATCTTTTTCCAGTGCTGATCACATCTACCTTGAGTCAAGAAGGCTAAAAATTACAAAGATATAAGCCATTTTTCACTTTTTTTTTAAAAGATAATTTGAGCTATCTGATTTTTTAAAAGAACTCCTAGTACAATACCTCATCTAATTCTGGTCAAGCTGATGTTACCTGTATAGACACAAAGGAAATTTCTATATTTTACATATACCAGACACTGTATTCTTATTTAAATCCCAGCAAACATTTTCCCTTACTGAGTACCCAGCTCTGTGCTAAATACTTCACACACTTTAGGTCACATCTTCAAAATGATCCCAGCAGGTAAATGCTATTAGTAACCCCATTTTTGAGATGAGAACATTGAGCGCTGGCAAAGATGGCTACTACCTGCCCAAAGGCACAAAGAGATTCTAACTGCTACCGAGTCCCCTCAAGACCACCCAGGCATGATGCCTCTTAATGCAAATAATAAAAATAAAAGCATCCAGGAGTACAATCTGGGACCTCTTCTTCTTTCCTCTCAGTCAACATAGAACACGAAGAGGAGAATGAGGGGTGGCACCTCTGCTGGACTCCCCCAACGCTGAACCTGCCTGTTCTCTGTCTGGAGGCCAGGCCTGCACAGGGTTATTTGGCAGCCTCCTGAAAGACTGAGCTTCAACAGCAAAGGTCTGCAGAGGAATGTCTGGAATGGATACTCAAGCCATTTCTAACAGATATGGGACTTTCAAGAACTCAGAACACACTGGTCCCCCTGTACAGAATCCTGTCCTTGGTTCCACTCCCACCTCACTCTCACTCTGGACCTCTCCTACTCAGCCTTCACTTTTTAACTTAAAGTTCACCTCTTCCAGGAATATCATCTCTTCAAGGAGGTCTCCTCTGACACCCTGTTTTAAGTTCTCTTGTTATGGAGTCTTTTAATATTGCCTATTTATTTAATATCTGCTCCCCCCACTAAAGGGACCAGGAAACTGAGGCCCAACCATGGAAAGGGACTTTTTCAAAGTCACATAACTATAAACCAGCATTTACAAACACATCTCTGGGCCCAGTTCCAATCACTCCCAGATGATGACTGCAAGAGAAAAGGAGAAGTCAGGGTCAAGCAGCTACATCCAACTATCCATTCAACAATCATGAATATTAACTGAGTCTGGCACAGAATATTCAACCAACACTTACTAAAATACCCGACTGACCAATTGGTAGTAGTGTGAGCCCTGTATATTCAAGAGTATCTCTGATTTCAGACTACCTACTGCTTCTTTCCCCACCACCAGAGTCTTCCCTAACTAAAAGGGCAAGGAGAACAGGACTCTCAGTCATTCCACTTATTGCCCAGCACACAACAGCTATTTTTGAAGTGTTACTGAGTACTTTAGAAGAGTTGGCTGCCTGAGGCAGATGAGTGAGATTGGGGCTTAGGATGCCAATAACAACAAAGGCTCACACAGTATTCTGGAAATGGATAATGGTGATAGCTGTACAACAATATAAATGTACTTAATGCCAACAAACTGTACATTTTAAAATGTAAAATTTTATGTTACGTTTATTTTACAAAAAAAAAAAAAAAAACTACAAAACACTTAAGGAGCAGATGTTTATTGAGCAGTCACTTCTGACTGGCCTCTGATAGGCCTGAGCCACAGCGTCATTGACAGCACTGCCCTCTGCAGGTTGTCCTGAGAGTAAAGGAGAAGACGGCTGGGAAGCTCTCCCTTGCAGCCTGGCTCAGTCACCAGGCTCATCGGGAAAGTGTGAGCACTTCCACGGTGGCTGTCATCACCATCTCTCAAGTCAGCCTTTTTGGTAGCTGCAGGGATACTCATAACCTGACTTATTAGTAACAAGTGTCCCTGCTTCCCTCCCCAGTCTCGTCTCTACAGCAGCCTGGGTGACCCTGTTAAAAACTAAACAGGCCACATCATTCCTCTGCTCGAAGCCTTGCAAAGGTTCCCCTTTCAGAGTAAAGCCAAAGTCTTTACAGCCCTGTAACGTCCAACCTGATCGATACCCGGTACTTCCAACGCCTTGACCTCGTGTCTTACCACTCTCCCCTGCTCAGCTCCTTCCACCACGCCGGCCTCCCCAGCTCCAGCTTTTTCCTTCCGGTCTCTGGACGTATCTCCTAGCTTTTCCACATGCTAGAAATAATCTTCCTCCAGATAGCCACGTGGCTCACTCCCTTGCCTCTTTCATGACTTTGTTCAATTTCAGCCCCCGATCTGTTCCAGTGGCATTTTTCTCTTATGTCACCGCCCCGTGCCCCTGCTCGTTTTCCTCAAGGCATTCACCACCCTCCAATATTAACTGTCAAGTTCATTTGTTCTTTATTTCAATTTCCCTCCCCAGCCCTACTAGAATATACGCTCCAAAAGAAACGGGGTTTTCTGTCGTGTTCTGTTGTTTCCCAAAAACCTAAAGCAATACATCGCATAAGGCAAGCATTCAATATATGATTTTGAGACGAAATCAATGATTAAAAAAAAAAAGCTCTCGATTCCCTACTGTTGGGCAGGTGAAGACGTTTTCAACTTTTTCTAACTTCCGCCACTGATTTCGCGCCCGCCTGAGGCCAGGCGCATGCGCTCTGCACACGTGGTCTCGCTCAGTCCTCTCAGCCGTCCGGTGCGGCTGAGACCGTGTTGCAGAGAAGCCCGGAATGGTCCGCGACCCAGCCTCGCCTTAGCCCGTGGCGTCCACGGCCGGAGCGGGAGATACCCGAGGCCGCTCCTCGCTGCCTGCCGTCCCTCCGCCTTACGCACGCTCCCGTGGCGCGCACGTCCATACGTCACCAGGGCGGCCAACTGAGCCCACTCCCGGAAAACAGTCGCCCCGCTGTGGGCTTCCGCCTACCGGCTCTCCGTCGGACTAGTCTGACGCCTCCCGGACTCTTACTCACTGCAAGAATCCACCAAGACGTGGAGCTACCGCGCAGCTAGCGGCCTGGGGAAACTCCGGGGTGTTTACGTTTGGCTCCTCTGCCCCGCCCCCGGAAGCGTGACATGGAGAGCGGATGTGACGCCACCGCGCGGAGTTCTCCTAAGGACCCAGGAGTAACTCTGAATCTGAGACTCGCCATGCTTAGTGCCCTCTAGTGCCCACTCTTGGAGAAGGAGATGGCAACCCACTCCAGTGTTCTTGCCTGGAGAATCCCATGGATGGAGGAGCCTGGTAGGCTGCAGTCCATGGGGTCGCACAGAGTCGGACACGACTGAAGTGACTTAGCAGCAGCAGCAGCAGTGCCCACTCTGCAGAAGGCCGTGTGTGCAGATGTCTGCGCGGGGTAAGGGACTCTGCCCAGGAGCATTCACTCACTCATGCCTTCATTCATTCAAAAAAATTTGTATCTGGCATCTCTTCTGGTGAGCATCTCCTATGTAAAGCACTCACCAAGGGCAAGACCCTTTCTCGGTGTCTCTTGTGGCTCCCAGCGCATAGTAGGTATTCTGTCTGGGTTAACATAAAAAGCCCAGATGGTTCTGTTTCCAAATGTAAACCAAGTATCATCTATTCGTTAACTGAATAAGTACTTGCTGAGCCCCTATTACATGATAAGTACTGGGAACAAGATGATATGGCCCCTGTACTCATGAAACATACCATGTGTATTCAATAATTATAGCTAATATTAATCAAGTGCTTACTTTGTGGCCAGGCACTATGCAAAAAACTACATTATCTCATTGAACTCTCACACAATCCTAAGGACACTATTATTATGATCCATTTTACAGAGATGGAAACTGAGGCACAACAGGCTAAGATCAAGAGCACACAGTTATAAGTACATCTGACTCTAGACAGTTCTCTCCACACTACACCATATTACCACCACTTACGTGATATGTCAGGGGTATTTATAGGACAGGGCCTGGGACTGCCAAAACTTGAATGTAAAGCCCGTGAGGTTGGGGCCTTGTCAGTGTTGGCTCCACCACTGCCATCCGGTGCCCAGCTCTCAACTCCTACCAAGGACCCCTAAAATGAGTTCCCTTGACAAGTTTATGATGAGTCTCTCGATCCAAAACTTTATTCCCTTTCTTGTCCTGCCCGTGTTCCCCTCAGGATTGAAAAGCAGCAAAAAAAAAAAAAAGGGAAGAGGGAAACCAAGCAGGAGCCTGTGAGCCCTTCTTGGGAACAGAAGTCCTTCCATGTGTAAGTAGAAGAGAATTCATCTCGCTCACTTGAGAATTCCAGGGGCTGGCCTTAAGGAGATGGAAACAGCCCACCCTTGGAGTAGAGTTACTGACTGATTACACATAAAACCTTCAAGATGATGCTGACCACACCGCTGCACAATCAGTCTGGAGATAATTACTGGAACTGACTGTGCTGTTCTGCATGTAGCCCCTTGCTTGTGCACTCCTGAAACTCCCCTTTAAAACCTTTTTCCTCTAACCCACAACTAGGAGATGGTCTCAGACATAGTCCATCATAGCTAATATTAATCAAGGGCTTACTTTGTGCCAGGCGCCATGCAATAGTGCCTGAATAAAGCAACTTTTTTTCACCAACACTCATCTCTGAGTATTGACTTTTCGAGCAGCAAGCAACCAAACTTGGGTTCCTACTGGCCTCAGCATCTAGTGTACACATGGATACATATATACATAAGTGTGATGTCTAGAAGGGTTCCAAGTGGACTGATGGAAGAAGGGTGGGGCCGTGTAGAAGGTGGAGGAGATGCTCACAATGTTTTAGCATCCAGTTTGTTTATTCTAAACTGAGGAGGCATCGTTTTTATAACACTGTTAAAACCTGTTAAATAAAACTCAGGACTTGCCCCTTACAGTCACCAGAGGGAGCCTTGGACCATAGCCATCTGCATGCCCCTCTTTCCAACTTGGAAGAACAGATTTTCCTCAAGATGTCACCTCCCATCCCGACTCCCCACAGCAGGAGAGAGGGGACCACCCTGGAATCCAAGAAAAATCTGGAAACCAAATCTTTCTTCATTTGGCATAATGCTTAATCTGAACTGAGATGAAGCTTTTTATAGCTTTTGTCCCGTTTGCTGCGGATATGCACAGAGCATACAGCAGAACTACGAATGCGTTAGACCACAGAAGGCAGCCCCGGACCTCACTGGGCGTGCTGCACAATGTGTGGTGCACATGCAGTCATACCTCTGTACAATCTGAAAATTTCTGTATTCAGTACCACGTCTGGTTCTGTGAGGTGTGGTGGGGGACTGTAGTCTGACACTCAGAGTTGCCCTCTAGCGAGTTAATTAATCCCAGTCAGCTCTGACTTGGGTCACTGGGATTGTCATCTTTGTGCCCCCCCCCCCTTTTTTTTTCTTTTTTGCCCGCATCACTTGGCATGTGGGGTCTTAGTCCCCCAACAAGGGATCAATCTCTCACCCCCTGCAGTGGAGTCTTAACCACTGGACTGCCACAGAAGTCCCTCCTGCCACTTTCTGCCGCTAAGAATCTCTTCTCCTCTCGTCCTTACTGGAGCTCGGGAGACGTCTAGGTGTGCCCTGAGGTTCCTGGTCGTTGTCTTGAGGGCTTACAGACCAAAGATCCAGAAATGAGGAAAAGGAAGATTCCTCCAGGAGTCAACAGACAGGGCTGTCCTGTTGCTCAAAGGACATCCTTCCCTCCCCCCACCCCCCGCATAAGGTCCCACGAGACCCTCAGCCTATCACAGGCACTGGCAACCCCAGGCCCACAGCCTGATGATGATTTCTAGCCCAGAGAGCAGCAACGCTGGGTCCCGGGGAAGCTGGCAACACCAGGACCACAGCCCCAGCAGGGCTGCCCTCTGGCCCAGACCAGGGCAGGTAATTTGAGGACTTTCCCACTGCCCCATCTGTGACCACCCCCTCTGCTCTTTTTTAACCTCCTTTCAGGAAATGGTGCCGGGGTCCAGCCCCAGTGGATCCAGGGAATTCGAAGCGGGGACGGCGTCGGCGAGGATCAGGAAACAACTGCTTAATTAAACGTTAATTAAGGATATAAAGAGTAATAGAATGAGGATAGCTCAGTGAGGAAATTCAGTGAAGAAAAGAGGCTGAAATAAGGATAGCTCAGTGAGGAAATTCAGTGGAGAAAAGAGGCTGAATAATTCAGCCAGAAGGTGAGAGAAAGAACGACATGGGGAGACCAAGTTTCGGTGAACAAGGCCCGCACTTTATTTTCCAAAGCAGTTTTTATACCTTAAGTTATGCATAGAGGATAATGGGGGAAGGGGTAGAGTCAGGCAGCAAGCCAGGCTTTCTTCCTGCAAACTTATCGTATGCAAAAGCTTAGGTGATTTGCATCATCTTCTGGCCCGGGGGCCTGTTAACATTTTAAGACCCTTACTTCAGAAAACTTATTTTTCTCTAAAGGTGATTGGTCAGGTAGCCACCCTCCAAAAGCATTAGATAAAGTTGCATTCCTATAGAGCAAAGGTGTGGTGGGCTATAACAAGAAAAAGAATTAACTCAAGGGTCCCAGGTTACAAACATTAAAGCTACTACTTACACCAATTATATTAATCAATACACTGCCAGGGACACAGCAGGTAAGGGATATGGAAAACTTAGCAGCAAACATTGGCCCAACAAGTGAAAATCCCTTCACCAATACAATTTCTAATCAATCTTTCTACTCAAAAGAATCTGTGTTTAGACAGTTTAGAACATCTCCTGCCTCTCACAGTTGGGAGGCTCTGAACAATCACATGTGGCTAGAAAAACCTATTCAGGCAGGCTAGAGGATTTCCAAAGGAGTTTGTAGGTTGAAACACTGTCACACCCAGGAATTATTAACTGGAGCTGTAAGCTAACTCTTTTTTCAGAGAGGTAGTGGGGGACAGCCCCCCGTAAAGTCAGAGGTGTAGGTGAAGGCACAAAGCAGAAAGTAGGCAGACTCTGGTTTTGGGTGTAAATGCTGGAGAATTTCCAGGGGGACTCCTGAGGCTCGATCCCGCCTTTGCGTATGCCGAGCCTCCTTCCTCATGACCTTTGTCATGGGTGGAGCTCCTCATGCCGGCTCCTGGCAGTGATAGAATTCCAGTTGAGCTATTCCAGATCTTGAAAGATGATGCTGTGGAAAGTGCTGCACTCAATATGCAATATACCGGCTCCCGGCAGAATGGACAGGCTATATGAACATCATCCAATTTGGGAGGGATGAAAGTGGGGGAGGGAGAAGTGGCTGATGGGAAAGTCCTAGTCTGTACGGTTCAAGGAGTGACCTTGGAAGATTGGAAAGATGAAGAATCAGAAGAGTCAGATTTCCAACTGTTAAGAGAGTGTTTGTGTGGGTGATGGAGCAGACAGATATGAGATAAACAATGAAAAAGAGATGGAACAAGGGGTGGGGAAGAGAGAGAGACAGAAAAACTTGGGAAACAGAGTCCAAGAGACCCTTTAAAAATGGTCCCAAACCTGGCCAAAGAGTATTTTAGCAAACGTTTCTGAAACAGACCCAATAAACGACTGCTTTTAATAAAAGACTTGGTTTACTACTGTCGTCAACCCTAGTTGGTGTGCCTGAGGCACAGTGAAGCCACACCCACTGAAAGGTCAGAGTGTGGAACAGAGAAGAGTTTATGGAAAGGCCAAGCAAGGAGGAGGGTGCTCATGCTCAGAAAACCCAAACTCTCCCATGGCTCCCAGGGAAGTTTTTAAAGGCAACGCTTGGGGTGGAGGCTACAGGGTGGGTGATTTTCTGATTGTGTGGTGGTGAGGGGACAGGTGATGTTTCAGGAACCTGAGTAACCAGCCTTCCAGTTCCAACCAGTGTGGGGTCTAGTCCCTCGGCTCCTCAGATGATCACCAGTCAAGAGCAGCGGCCTGACCTCTGCGGCAACCAGAAACATCCCTCCCCCACCCCAGAAATCTGCTTTGGACAAACAATCCTGATTATCTCCAGAGTGTGGAGGAGGGATGAGGGCGCCAGCAAGGTAAATGAGCCTTGCAGAGACCGAATAACACAAGTTCCAGTCATTAAGAGGCTAGAATGAGGAGGGCAGGCACCTTGACGTGCCCTTTAGCAACATGATCCTGGAATCCAGGTGAGCTGGTTTCCAGCCTCACAGGCAGCTCAGCAATGGCAGATCCCGAACTTATCTGAATAAACAGGCAGGTCACCTTCCTCGGCAGGGGCCCAAGGTGTGGCCTCAGCAATCTGCGGCTGAAGCAGCCACACAATGGCCTGGTCCAGGTGAGCCAACAGGGCTCCAGGCTCCCATGGAAATCAAGCAATAGCGCTCCTGTCTGAACCGGTGAAAGCACTGCTTTTGCAAGTCACCTTCAGTCACAAACCAAGAGGCTTCCCTTTACTTGTTATCTATGTGACCTTGGGCAAGGCACTTTACCCTTCCAAGCCTTGGTCTCCTTGGCTGTAAAATGGGCACAGTGTCCCCTTGTCTCTTATAGGGCTACGTGAGAGTCTGACAAGGTGATGCATGGAAAACACAGAGTAGCAGCTGGCACGCTCACCTGATTCAGTCGTGTAATTTACAAGATTCAGCCTAGCCTGACACACATTACAATCTCCCAGTAATTTCCAGGGACTTGCTTTGGACAAAGCAACAAGTAAGCTTCCCTGGGAAGGAGGAGGATCTCAGGGGCTCAAATAGAAGATAAGACTGACACTGGCAGGCAGCCCATCCAGTGTCTTGCACCAGTCACTCCTGGTGTCACTTCTGCCCAAACAAGGAGCCCAGACTAATGGCGGATTGAGTTCTAAACATTGCTGGTCCCTCAGCCTCTTCAACGTCTGCCCGGAGGGTCCATCCTCAGCAGTACTAACAACCCATATCCAGGCAGTGAGGCAAGAGCCCACGTGTGATGCCTGGGGCTTTCCACTGTTATTTCAGAAGCTTCCAGAAGTCTTTCAGGCAGGGCTGTGATAAGTGACCCCTTCCTTCTTTCTAAGACTGTCATTAAAGACGCTCCACTGGACCCATCAATAAAGACACTCCACAGGAACCTGCAGGCTCTTCCTAATCACAAAGGCAGGAAATGGGGCTCAAGAGGGGGACATGCTTTCCTGATTTTGCATTTTCCTAGCACCATAGGACCACAATTACAGGGTTAAGAGAAAAGCTTGAAAATCCACTTGGCAGGTCTATCAAAAGCAGCTCTCATGGGATTTCCCTAGTGGTCAAGTGGTTAAGAATCTGCCTGCCACTGCAGGGGACATGGGTTCAATCCCTGGTCCAGGAAGATTCCTCATGCTGTGGGGCACCGAAACTGATGTGCCACAACCACCGAGCCTGTGCTTTAGAGCCTGTGCTCTGCAACAAGAGAAGCTCACCGCAAGAAGCCCACGCACCGCAACTAGAGAGCAGCCCCCACTGACCGCAACTAGAGAAAACCCGCTCACAGCAACGAAGACCCAGCACAGCCAAAAATAATTCAATAAACAAGCAAACAAAAGAACTCTCCAGGGACTACTGGTGGTCCAGTAGTCAGGACTCTGCGCTTCTACTGCAGGGGGAGTGGGTTCCAGTGACGGTTTCTAGTGACAGGAGGAGGCGGGAGCCGTGTCCTGAAGATCTTGCCCACTCTCCTTCCAGGGCGATGGCCAGCACGTGCCCCTTTCTGGATGGCTCCACTGAGGGTGCAGCGCAGTGGCTTCTGGACGTGATGCTTAGTTCAACCCATCTAATAGGGCTAATAATCTGGGATCCTTATCCCAGGAGGAAACTGTCTGTCCTCACCCGGGGCTAATAATCTGGGAACCTTATCCCAGGTCTGGGGCTTCTTCATCTGTCCCCAGTCATATCTGTCGTGATTGTCGTGACTGACTCCTCTGGGAACCTCATTAAGCTCAGAGCTCTTGGTGAATATGAGAGACTGGAACAAGCAACATGACAAATATATACTTTCTTTTCTGCTTCATTGATTTCTGCTCTCACTGTTCTGTTTCCTTCTATTTTCTCCCCACTGGGTTTGATTTACTTTTTTTCTAGCTTAAGATAGAAGTTTAAATTATTTAATGTTTAGCCTTTCTTCTTTTCTAGTATTTGTATTTCAGCCTATAAATTTCCTTGTGAGCACTGCTTTAGCTGCATCCTGCAAGTCTGATGTCACATTTTCACATCTCTTATTTTTAAGACCTATATTCTGCTCTTCCTTGATATATTAAAAATAATCAGACCAAGCCCTGAATTTCAATTTAAACCACAATGTTCACCACAGAAAGTTCTCACTCTATTTCCAGAACTACTGGGTTTCAGACTCTGTAAAAAGATTTGAAAGAGTGAATATTCTGAGGAGTTTAGGTTTCCAAATGCCATAGTAGAGTCAAAAGAACAGTTTGATGACCCTTACCTTTTATTTTGGATGTATAATTTCAACTGAATAAAAACTGCAAGCATGGGACTTCCCTGCTGGTCAAGTGGCTAAGACTCCGCACTCCAACTGTACGGGGCCTATTTTGGCTCCCTGGTCAGGGAACTAGATGCCATAGGCCGCAACTAAGAGTTTGTAAGCAGCAACTAAGAGTTTGCACGCCGCAACTAAAGATTCGACATGCCACAACTGAGACCTGGCACAGCCAAACACATAAATATTAAAATAAAAAACCTGCAAACATGATTGCTGGAAATGAAACCAGTAACTCATGCAAGTAAGGTCTTCTAATGCCTGTAGAACAGCCTTACTTTAAAAAACCCATTTTGGGGATTCCCCCGGTGGTCCAGTGGCTAAGCCTCCTGGATTCCAACGCAGGGGGCCTGTGTTCTGTCCCTGGTCAGGGAACTAGCCCCACATGCTGCAACCAGGAGCTCACATGCCACAACCAAAAAGATTCTGCATGCTGAAACTGAGACCTGAAGCAGCCAAACAAAAAGTAAAAACACTTCAGAAATAGATAAATAAATAAGAAAGCAAACAAGAAACACATTTTAAAGTTTACAGAAAACCTGCCAACACTGCACTTCATTAAGAGCTTAGAAACAGAAACCACTGGCATGTTGCTGATCTAGACTTATTATATTTATTTCATGTCATTGTGGTCACTTTTACAGCAGTTTAGATTTTCAATTACATTATTGTTCACAGAATTCACAGAATTCATTAACAAACATCCAAAGGAAGGTTTTTCAGTAGCACAGCAAGATAGAAAAGAGGTGCTTTGGAGTGGAACCCGAGTCTGATTATTTAGATAGATGTCTAGAATATTATTGCTTTATTATTATTTTTTTTAATAATAAATTATGCCCAGGAAACCCACCCTGCCAGGGTTCTTTGTACTGCACCACCCAGGATCACGGGGAACATCATGTGACACAGAGTGCCGGTCAGATCAGCCCCCTGTGCTCCTGCTGCTCTGCAAGCTTGCTGAGGCACACCGTGTCTTCTGCGCGTGTACTTCCTCCAGCCTGACGCGCTCCTCCACGGTCCTGCAGCTGACGGGGGCAGTCACACATGGGACGCAAAACTTCAATCAGACATAAACAAGGGCTTGGTGAAGGGGGGCTAATGCCCCTAAAACAGCCACTAACTACGCCCGGGAGAATGTCGGAAGCAACAGAAACACCTGGAATCTCAGTCTGTGAGGAACATCTTAAAGGAGATGTCCTCAGTGGTCCAATGTGGCCGCTCTGCAGCAGGAACGTGAGGACTTCTGAGGAGATTTCATGGATGGGTTTCTTTTGTTGTTCCATGTGAATTTGCATTTTGTGAAAAAACATCTTGGAGATTTCTTCATAGCCCCTGAGGCTCTGTGGATCTATAGAGACCAGGGCTGGAGTGGGGGCTGGCTTCCTCAGGGACTGGGGTGCTCCCTCTGCATTTAGGGCAGGGTCCCTGAGAAGTGGTGGCCGCATCAGGTTCTAGAGACAGGAGTGGAGGCTGGGTGTGGAGCTCAGGCTGCGGCCGGGGCCTCAGTCCAGCTTCTTGCTGTTGTCTGTGCTGTGTACAGAAGCCAAGAAGTCGACAAGGAGCTTGGCTGTCTTCCTGGGCCTCTCCATCACCACTGAGTGCCCACAGTTTTCCAGGAGCTCCACCTGGGAGTTGGCGATTGACTTGGCCAACATGTCTGCCCCGGACACATCGAGCACCTGCAGGACAAGAGAGGAAACTAGATGGAAAGGGTTCAGGTGCCCGAACACACTCCGTGGACAGAACTCCCGTCCAGGCCTGGCAGGGGTGATTTTTTGAACCAAGTCACTCCGGTGTTGGGGCCTGTAGCTGTCTGATGGAAGTAACCACGTGCCTCACGTTTTACTCTGCAGCTCGGTGGCAGGAGGTGTGCTGCTGCAGGGTTACTGTGCTGGAAACACAGGCCCTGCCCTGAGGATGCCCTGGTGTGGTGGGGAAGCCAGACTGGAAAGCAGTCAAGAGCAGCGCAAGGTGGTAAAGACTCTGATGGGGGAGGATCCTGGGAGCTGAGAAGCCACAAGGGAGGGGGATCGTGGAAGAGGGACCCGCACAAGGGTGGGAGGATGGTGCGTGCAAGGGACAGCCGTGTGAGCGGGGAGTACATCTGGCCGTGCTGGGAGTCGGGTCTCAGTCTGAGGGCGGTGGGGAGCCTTGGGGCTGTATTAAGGACAGGGACGTGATCAGGCTGGGCCAGGAGAATGCACCCTGCAGCTGGTCCAGGGAAGGCCAAGCTGTGAGGAGGCCACACAGGAGAGATGCAAGAGGCAGACACGAATTATCACAAGCCAGAGGACTAGCTCCTGAAGGCCCTCAGGGGATCCCCGAGCTGCGTGACCTCAGACCCTGAAGTGTGTGAATAACAGCCAGTGCTTTTCCCAAGTGAAGCCCACCATTTTTCCAGGTTTTCAAACTCCCTTTCATTTCCACCTGGGTTACACCTTGCTATTACCAACTCAGTTAACTGACTTTCTTCTCCTTCAGGGTCAGATTTATATTCACCCTCTTCGCTTCACCGCTTTCACCTTCACCTCACCACCCCCCAGACCAGAGAAGGCGGCCCCTCCGCTCTGGCCTTAACGCCAAAAGCAAAATCCCAACAAATTCGAGCACTGTCTGCTTTTGAGCTTTATTCTCCCCAACCCAGACTGGTAATACTAAGATTTGCTGCCCACCAGGAAGTGGGGTGAGCAGAGCGCAGGGCACCCGGGCTGAGAAAACACAGGAAGGAACAGCTGACGGGGAGCATGACGTGATCTCGCCTCTCCCTGCTGGTCCCTGAGAGCCCAGGTCACCTTGGGGATCTGAGATGAAGCAAGGCCGTCACTGTCCCAGCTCTGGTTTCTGACTGACTAACCGCCTCCTGGCCCCACCTGAGTCCCGCGTCTCTGCTCAGGCGTCCACAGAGTCCCTTGGCTGCTGTGAAGGGGGCAGATGAGTCCTCCCTGCTCCTGACGCCCTGGTTCCCGTGCTGGGCATTCTCGGGCGCCTGGCTGATGTTGAGATGGCTGCACACCGGTGCCTCTGCCCCTCCTGCCCCCTGCGCCGGGGCACACCTGGCTTCTCCCCAGTCTCCTCTCCTGGGCCTCCCACAGTCAAGGACAGTTGAGGTGCAGCCTGACTTCCTGCCTCTGCTCACACCACACATGCGATGGGCATGTGCAGTCTGCCCAGGGCTCACAGTGGTGGCTTTCACCTCAGCGTCCACAGGGGCGCTCTCTCAACAGGGACAGCTTTGCTCCCATTTCCCTTCTCACGATGGTCAACAGCGTGAGACGACCAGATACCCTTTGACAGACGGTGTAATTCTGTCTGCCTGCGGGCCTTATAAAGGCTCCATTTCCCACCACCACCTCTTGTTTTAAACTTTTCAAGAACATTCAGTAAGATATGATTTCTAAAGAACGGCTGCAGACAAAAAGGGAGTTTCTTAAGTATAAATCAGTATTTCATTGGCAGGTTTATTATGGATGGATTGTGCCCCCTCCCCAAATTCATATGTTCAAATTCTAACAAAATGTGACTTTACTGGGAAACAGGGTCATCATGGATGTAATTAGTTAGGATGACATCATTCTGGAGCAGGGTGAACTCCTAACCTAGTATGTGGACCCCTAATCTATCGTAACTGGCGTCTTACAAAAATGAGAGGTTTCAACACAGAGATGCACAGGCACCGGGACGACATCATGCGAAGATGGAGGCAGAGGCCAGGGTGAGGCGTCTACAAGGCACGGGACACCAAAGTTCACCAGCAAACTCCCAGGAGCTCAGGCAAAGGCAGGGAACAGGCTCTGCTTCCCAGCTCCCACAAGGAACCAGTCTGCTGAGGCCTGGGTCTTGGATCATAGTCTCCAGAACCGGTGTCACAGTGTTAGTCGCTCAGTCATGTCCAACTCTTTGTGACCCCACGGACTGTAGCCCACCAGGCTCCTCTGTCCCTGGAGTTCTCCAGGCAAGAATACTGGAGTGGGTTGCTGTTTCCTTCCCAGGGGATCTACCCGACCCAGGGGTTGAACCCAGCTCTCCTGCATTGCAGGCAGATTCTATACCATCTGAGCCACCAGGAAAGCCCCCAGTGTATCTGCATGCCAGAACTGGCAGCCAACGTAACTGTGTTGTTTAAGCCTCCCAATTTGCGGTACTTGGTTACAGCAGGCCTAGCAAACTAACAGAGCCATCTGACAAAGCCTGTCAAAGAGCCCGTCAGCATTTTAAAACGCACAAAGCTTTGATCAAGCTATTCCACATCCAAGAACTGACCCTCAGATACGCTCTCACACTGCAAACACACACGTATAATGGTGCACATCAAGGTGTGGTTTAACGGCAAAAAACTGAAAATGACCTAAGTGACCATCAACAGGGCACTAATGCAGCAGGTAATGGAGTACTATGCAGCTCCCAAAAAGAACATAAAATTTTGTTTTGGGCAACAACCATTCACAGATGGTAAATCTAGAGGGAAATGTTTGATGAGGACCAAGATACCCACATGGTCTCGAAGTGCCTCCCTGCAGACTGCTTATTAGTTGCAAGTGGAGAAATAATGTCTATAATGAAGAAATCAGATGTCACAATCAAAATTCCCATCACTGGGATGTCCCAGGCAGGCCAGAGGTTAAGAGGCTTCCACTGCCTAGGGCACCGTTTCAATCCCTGGTTGAGGAACTAAGATCTCACATGCCATACAGTGCAGCCCCCAAAATAAATAACAGTTTTAAAAATTCCCACCACTGAAGTAAAGACATTCTCCTTCTGAGGATGTGAAGTCTTACTACCCATGAGATATTCTGGCCAGGGATATGTATCCCGAATTTAATCATGAGGAAACAGCCAACCAACTCAAACTGAGGAATATTTTGTAAAATAACTGGCCCACACTCTTCAAATATCTCAGTGTTATGAAGGATAAAGGCAGAAAGTGGGCATCATTTTATATAAAAGGAAACTAAAAAGACAAAATATGCAGCATGTGATCCTGGCTACAGGGGCAGGAGGAGGAGCACTCTAGGAAGGACGTCACTGGAACAAGGAATCCATTTGAAATAGGGACTGTACGTTAGTTAAAAGCTATGTCATCAATGTTACATGTCCCAGGTGTGACAATGTCCTGTGATCATGTGAGATAATATTCTGGGTTGCAGTAAATACCCCTTGAAGCACTGGAGGTAAAGGGACGTGACGTAAGCAGCTCACTCCAAATGGCCCCAAAACACATATTTCTAGACCTGCCTAGATGAGGCGGTAAATGTTAAAAAGTTGGTAGTAAGTAAGATGTGGCACATACGTATCATGGAATGACACTCAGCAATAGAAAGGAACAAACTGTTGGCATAGGCGACGATATGGATGAACCTCAGAAACATCACGCTTGAGTGGAAGAAGCCAGATGCAAAAGACCACCACTGTAAAATATCATTTTATGAAAATTTTAGATAACTAAATTCTAGACAAGACTTCAGAAACAGAAAGCAGGTCAGTGGTTGAACAGTGCTGGGGCAGGAATGGAGATGAACTGCAAGTGGGCAAGAGAGAACCTACAGGATGACAGAAGCATTCTGCACCGGGGCCGCAGTGGGGTGGGCAACAAGGTAAATTTTACAGCACGTGAACTTTTGAACAAGCAGTTAAAACTGATGAAACTGGGTAAAGGCAGATACAGGAGTACTCTGTACTACTTTTACAATTATCCTGTAAATTTGAGATTCTTTCAAAATAAAATATTTAAAGCACTAGAATGTGTGGATCTCTTCAAGCTGATATTAAATGATTTCCAAGGTACATATTTCTCATATATATTAAGCAATTAAGGTACGAAACTGTATATACTGCATGTCTGAAAATCTTATACACAACACTTCTTTATGCACACTGATAAATGCTTAGAATAGAAACAGGCAAACAACAGCCCCTGCCTGCTTTGTGACTGCAGGCTCCCGGGAGCTCTGCCTGCCATTTGCTCTGCATGTCACCATCACAACAGAAGAGCTGAATAGATGAACAGGAACTTATCACCCGCAAAGCTGCAAATATTTACTATCTGGCCCTTTTAGAGAAAGCGTGTGCCAACCGCTGCCTTGGAAAATTTAAAAGAAACACACACAAACTGTAAGTGCTGCCTTGAAGAAATGGGAACTGGGATCTAGGATGTCAAAGAGACCGAGTGTACTCTTATCCATCTTTCCGTAGTCTTACAAGGTTTCTGTACCATGTGACTATCTGGCTTTGAGAAAGATAATTTATGAAAATGCTTTCAAATTGTCTTACATTTTAAGAGGTCAGCGTCACTGCCCTCAACTCCCTGTGAAGGCCGGCACTTGGCACCAGGCGTGCGCCACCTCTCCCTGGTATCAGAGAGCAGCCAGGCTCCCTTCATAAAGGACCACGAGTTTGTCCTTGGAGGCTAGTGTAACTGGCACAGGCAGCCCCAGGGACGCGCCACATACCTGGTCTTGTTTCCCCCAGATGATCTGCGTGGGGACCTTAATCTTGTCCATGTTCTGATGGAGGGAGTATCTCGACTTCTCACTGACGATTTCCAAAAACACTTCGTAAGGAAGGAAAATAAAGTGAGTGTGGGCTGTGCTGTGGACACCACCAAGTACAGAAATTAGATAGTGTGTATGTATATATATAGGGCTTCCCTGCTGGGTCCCTATGTATATACAGGATATATACAGGGTATATAGTCTTTGAGTCTAAGGCACTGTGTCTTTCTTGAGGGGTCCCAGAAAACTCTCAAAGTCTCAGAAATGTAAGGAAGACGAGCAGGCCACCCATAAGATGTGTCACAGGCTTAGAGGTCAACACAGGGCTACTTACGCTTTCGGTAGAAGGTGTTGTGAGGGATGCGGACATCAACAAGGCCCTGCAGGATCTAGGGATAAATAACCCAAAGTCAGAAGGCGAGGGAGGATTCGTATTCTCAGGCCTCAGAAGGGTCTGGGACAAAGAGGGGAAATCAAAGGCCAGCAGTTTCGGGCATTGTCAAGGTTTGTAAGGCCTGGTCTCCAAATTCCCTTGATGGCCATGCAGTGTAATGGGGACTTAGGTTCATAAGAGGCTTTTTCTTTCTCATAAGGAAGGAACTCTGAGAATAACTGTGAAGCCAAAGGACCCCGGTGGCATGTAAGCTGCTTCACCTATGAGGAATTCTCTGCTTATCCTGAGACATAATCAGAATGAAAATAATATCAAGTAATTACTCAGTGATACCCAATATAAAACAAGGTCTATTAAAAAAAAATTAACTATTGGGGATGATGGGCCTCTTAAGCAGTGAAACCAACCACTGGGGAAGTTCTGGGAAGGCTTTCGGTGTCCTGAGCTCACTGCGTGACAGGCGGGCTGTGGCGCTGCAGCACATGCCGACGGCCAGGGCTCCTGGACCTGGGAGACCACCCGGAGAGGTGCTGGGGCCAGGGAACGCGGCCTGCCTCTTCCCCACCTCAGGGTGCTTGAGGCAGGGTCCCAGGGCCACATTAGCAGCCGTCACTCCTCTCATTTCCCTAGGAATGGACTGAACCCCTTCAATACACTCTCAGGAGTCCTGCGCGCTGACTGAAGTGGGAAGACCCAGTCATAATTGCTCTGGATGAAACCCACCCGCTGGAGCATCTGATTATTCTGGAAGTGGAAGCCCAGAGGTGAGACCAATGGCAAACTGTCCAAACACGGTGCTCAGCATCAGATATTTCCTTTGTTCTACTGTCCATCCTGTACCCACGCATCTCTCCATCTTGCATTCACCCATCCACCCTCCACCTCTGCTCCGCACCCCTGCCTACCATCCATCCTACACCTCTGATTCAGACATGCACATGTCCATCCGTGTGTCCACTGAGCCTGCAGCTACCCATCCATCCTCCATCCCTGCTTCATGCAGACCTCCACCTATCCGTCACCCACCCACGCAGCACCTCTGAATCACATATGCATACATCTACACATGTATCCATCTGTCCTCCATCCACCAACCCATCATCCTCCATCTCTGCCATTTCTAGACACCCTCCCATCCATCCATGTACTCGGCCATCCATCTCTCTAAACCCCTAAATCAGTGATGTATGCACACACATCCGTTCATGCACCCCTGTACCCTGCATCTCCCCACACATCCATTCTCCATCTCTGCATTGTTCAGGCTTCCTCCCGTCCACTGATCCATCCCCTCTATACCTAGGACCTATTTCATGCAAGCACTTTGCTGCAGGCTGGGAACAGAACAACCGAAGACACAGTCCTTGCTCTTACTGAGGTAGGAACAGAAGACGCAAGGCAGCCAACACAGTCATTACACAACGTGACACAGTAGGCTGAGTGCCTAGGGGCTCCTCCCTGACTACAAGGGCAAGATTTTGGGATCTGCATTACTTTTCCCCAGTGTCTTCACTTCTCTGACAACTCAAAACATGGAATTTTCTAAAACCCTACTTGGTTACTCTATTCTGGAAAGAGATCAGTGCTGAGAGAGGACCAGTGTAAAGTCATGACTGAAAAGAGAACTTCATGGACAGAACATGCCACAGAATCTGATTCTGTGATGCTTCCTCAGAGATGGGCCACATCCATTAATGAGTCATGTTCACGACCTCTGCACAGAGCCCATTCTCTCAGCTCCCAGGAGGACCCATCCCACCCCAGGCAGCATCCAGCTCCTGAGACAGAGTGAGAGAATGTGCTGTTGTGA
Organism: Bos indicus x Bos taurus; assembly: GCF_003369695.1. Classification (NCBI taxonomy): domain Eukaryota; kingdom Metazoa; phylum Chordata; class Mammalia; order Artiodactyla; family Bovidae; genus Bos; species Bos indicus x Bos taurus. Next base: position 21,257 of record NW_020867178.1, on the reverse strand, counting down.
GGTCTCACTCATGGACTCTCGGTTCCCCACACTATCTCCTGCACAACCTCATTTAGACCCATGACTTTTAATACCATCCTTGGCTGATGGCTCTCATTTTACAGCGCAGGCCAGACTTCCCTCAGCTCCACTCATATTTCTAACTGTCTACATGACCCCTGCATGTGATGGTGTCTCAGGGAACTTGAACTTAGCATATCCAAAATGGAGCTCTTAGCAGATGCCCCAATCCCACCCTCCCTCCCCTTCCCCTACTCAGAAAACACTACCTTGGGACTTCCCTAGCAGTCCAGTGGTTAAGACTCCATGTCTCCACTGCATGGAACACAAGTTTGATCCCTAGCTGGGGAACAAGAATCCCACGTGCCACGTGGCGTGGCCAGAAAATAATAAAAAAATTTTTTAAAGGAGGAAGAAAACACTACCTTTATCCAACTAAAGTATCAGAAGTCACCTGTGACTCACATTCTCTCATCCTCCACTTCCCACTGGCCAGTAAGTCCTACCTCCTTCCTTCCAAAGCTTCTCGGATCTCATTCTCCACTACTACTACGCCGTCTACACCCTCATCCTGGAGTAACACAGCACACTAACGGGCTTCTCCGTTTCTGTCTGTGTTCCCCTACAACTCTTAAGTGTTTCTCCTACTGTATTTAGAAGAACTCCAGTCTCCTTCCCATAATCTCTTAAAAGTTCTACATGATCCAGCCTAGTGGTTCTCAAAGCGGTTCCTGGGATTATAAGACATCACACAATTTTCATAATAACACTAAATGTCGCTTGCCTTTTTCACTTTGATTCTCTCAAAAGCATGCTGATTTTCAGAGTCTACAGAATGATGGATAATGTCACCATTCTGACAGCTAATGAAATGAGTACTTGTGTATTCTTGTATTTTAAGTTCTCCTGGGGTTTAATTTCTAATGTGGTACACATCAATAGTTACAGCTTTCATAAAAAGAAGCTCGTTGGGGTTGTCAATAATTCTTAAGGGTGTTAAAAGGGCCCTGAAACTTTTTTTTTAATGAGAATCTTTGATTCAGCCCTTGTGTACTATTCCAACCTCACCTCAACCCATTCTTTCCCTCACACTCTGGGCTCCAGTCACCCTGGCCTCTCCTTCCAGCATCTTGGACTTGACTGTTTTATGCATCCCTGCTCAGGCTGTTTTCTTACAGAGGCTTATCAAAGTTTCTCCTGCCTCTCTGTTTTCAAGCACAGCACTATCTTCATTTCCTCTAGAAAACTTACTACAGTGTGAAATTATCTGTCTTGTTAATTGACTGCTTCTCCCCCTGGCCTTCTGTCTCATTTCTTCCCCAGGGTGCCCAAGCACAGTGTTGGATACATCGCAGACATGGCACTTGCTGAATGAATGGAAGCTGAGGACAAGGAGGGAACGTTGGGGGATGCTGGCCCTGGCCACCTGAGCACTGGGCAGAGGCAGGCACACTGCCGTGGAGGCCACGGTACCTGCTGGGGCACCTTGAAGCGTACGTAGGAGCAGAGCTGCAGCATCTCACTCATCTCCTTCGGGGTGGTCGGGATCAAGGGAATCTTCTCTACGGCGGCCGACTCCTGCAGTTCTTTGAGCCGTTGCACAAATTTATTATCAGTTGAGTACTGCAGACCTGGGGGATTCAAACCAAAAAAGCTTGGCAATATATCTACCTTCTTACCAAACCCCATTGTATATAGAGAACTTCCAAAATCAGCCCCAGACCTAATGTATCTTAGGTGCTTTCCACTGGTAGATTTCTTTTTAATTGGTACTGGCATCCTTGCTCAAAGTCAAAACCACAATTTGAGAAACACAGGAAAAAAATTTTCTTCTTCAGAACATCTTAAGGGCTGGCTACGCAAACTGGGAGCCCATAAGCACCTCAGCCCCTCCCCTAAGTCTCTTTCATCAGAATCTGCACTTAAGTTGCCACGGGATTCACCCGTAGGACCAAAATTAAGAAGAGTTTGAGAGTCTAGAAGACAACTTGCCTGAGCCCCTCTCACACATCTGTAAGGGTTGAGAGGAGACCTGGTGAAATGCATGACTAGAGTGGACTGACTGAGTACTCCTTCCTTCAGCCTGGACCCACTTAACAATCTCTTATTTGGGGTCAGCACATAAAATGCAGTGAAAGTTGAGTCCCCTTTGGAGCTGTCCCACACGTTGGGGCAGGAGGGCAGGAGTGCCCTCTACACAGTCCCTCTTCCTCCAGGGGACCATTAGGCAATCCGGAGCCGGAAGAGCCTTGAGACTGACCATTATTTTCTATCACCTGACACAGGACACGAGAGTTCACACAAGCTGGTCTATGAAGGGGCGTAAAATTAATTTCATTTCAAACACTCAACAAGTTTCTAGGTGTTTAACTTAGCTGAAGAGCTAGAGCTTAGAAAGAGAGGCAGTGGAAGCCACACTGTGCTAGAGAAACCTACATTTCATAAATCTCCTATATTCAGCAACTCCTCTAAATCTAACGTGCGTATCGTGCAGCTCTCATGATGCCATGGGCAGATTACATGATCTATTTCTTTTTGCTTTAAAAATAATCCTAAGCTAAATGTCATGTGGTATATCCTGAATAGGATCCTGGAAAAGAAAAGGACAATTGTAGAAAAACTAATGAAATCTAAATAAAGCCTGATTTTAGTTAATAGTAATACACCCATGTTGGTTTCCTGGTTGTGACAAATTTGCTGTGCTATGTAAGCTGTTAAAGGAGAGAACTGGATGAAGGGTACTATCTTTGCAACATTTCTATAAATTTAAAATTATTTCAAACTAAAAAAAAAAGTGTATCTTTTCATTTTTACATACAAACAAATTCAATTATAACTTTCTAATGGAAACTCAGGTATAAAACTCTTCTCTGGGCAAATCAATATACACTCAAAAAAGTCAGTTAGTCAGTTAGAGCTGACCTTCCACAAGTGATTTAAAATCTAATAACATTCCAGAGGGCTCCAATTCTTCATTTTTTCTTGCCTGAGTTGTGCAACATACGGGATCTTAGTTTCCCAACCAGGGATTGAACCCACGCCCTCTGCTTTGGAAGCACAGAGTCTTAACCACTGGACCACCTGGTAAGTCCCCTCCAATTCTCAGACTGTATCATTATAAGATCAAACGACTTCAGACACAGTGCTTGGGAAAGGAAAACCCTTTGGGAACTTGCCTTCAATTTCAACGAGCTTGCTGCTGCTGCTGCTAAGTCGCTTCAGTCGTGTCCGACTCTGTGCGACCCCATAGACAGCAGCTCACCAGGCTCCCCCGTCCCTGGGATTCTCCAGGCAAGAACACTGGAGTGGGTTGCCATTTCCTTCTCCAATGCATGAACGTGAGAGGTGAAAGTGAAGTCACTCAGTCGTGTCCGACTCTTGGCGACCCCATGGACTGCAGCCTACCAGGCTCCTCTGTCCATGGGATTTTCCAGGCAAGAGTACTGGAGTGGGGTGCCATTGCCTTAGACCTGAAAACTTAACTTTCTGAATGAGTTGAAAGGTTTCAAAGATAAATTTAGTTATGTTTCAGTAGAAGGTGCACAAGTTCAGTTCATGGTTGGGTTCTAGTGGGTAAAGAAGGTAATGGATATGAGTCATATAAAAGAGGTAGTGAATATGAAAGGACTTCTCCAAAACCCACAGCTTGAGTTCTGGAGTCAGATAGCTTAGGGCCAGTTCCTATCCTGGCTCCAGCACTAACATAATGTGCGCCTATAAAATGGGCATACTATCCTTATCTGGACAATAATTACATAGGTAAAAAGCCACTGAGATAGGTACTGAAAATCTGGACAATTTACTATGTGTAAACCATACTCCAGTAAATTACCAGCGATGAAGAGGGAAGCAAGAGAAGGAAAAAGAGAGAAACATTTTTCTTACTAACATACTATAAATTCAAGTATGAAGATTTATATACATATATATGTATATAAATTTTAAATCCAATTTTAGTGTTCATCTCAGTAGCATATATGCTAAAACTGGAACAATACAGATTCAGATCAGCATAGCTCTTGTGCAAGGATGACATGCAAACTCATGAAGTGTTCCATATTTTAAAAATTAAAAAAAAAAATCCAACTTCAGATCATAATTTCTGAGGACATGTTATAGCTCAAGTAGACATGAACACATTTAAGATCAGACACCAAAGTTTGTTGATTTAAAAAAAAAGCCTGCAATGACAAAAGATCTCTGAGTTTTCAGCCAAAAAAGAAAGACACATAATAACAGTACTTTCACCTCACAAGGTTATGGCAAGGATTAAATCCATATAAAGAGTTTAGCTCATAAAAATTCAATAAAATGTTAGATGTTAATATTATCATTATACTTCAAAGTATTTACATGCTGTGAAGTTTTATACACTTTTAAAATAACCAGCTCCGATTCTTTGTGAGACAAAGCTGGCTCTGTATTTTAAAGCTCAATATAGTTACAATTATGGTTATGCAACTATTGCTTGATTGTACCACTAAGGCAAACTTTTTTAGTATCTCTACAATATTGTCAAAAATATGATTCTAAAAAGACAGTCACAGCAGAAACCACCATTAACTTCTTCAGAGATTCAGCTCCCTCTGCGTCCACATCACTCACAGGGTGATCTGAGTCTTACAACTCACCCGCAGGACACACAAGGGACAGGCTGCAGACGTCTGATGGGTAGTGAGCAGCATACACCCCAGCCACGTGGCCGCCCATGGAGGTGCCTACCAGGTGGAAGGGCTTTTTGTTCAGCTTGAGGCATTCTACAAACTAGGAAGGGAAGTGAGAAAGGGGCTTGGTTACACAACTGTGGACAATGACAATGGGGATTCCAGAGCTGAAAACTTTTGTACTTCCCATGGGGACAAGCAGAAAAGGGCTATTGATGAAAGGGGATCTGAAATCTACTAGATTATCCAGATGAGCCCTGTTACATGCATGTACTCTTCTTTACCTGACATGGGTTATTGAGGGCTCGTTGGTAAGTGTAAAATCAACAAAGATCCCTCAAATTCATGAGCCAGCAAATTTTAAAAATAAAGATCCCAAGAGTAAATATTTTCTGCTCTGCGTGCCTATTATCTCTGCTGCAACTATTCAACTCTTCTGCTGTAGCACAAAAGCAGCTAAAGACAACATGTAAATGGGTGAATGTGGCTGTCTTCCAAAGGCAACATGTAAACGGGTGACTGCAGCTGTCTTCCAATAAACAGCTTACAAAACTCAGTGACAGATCAAATGAAGCCCACAGGCCCTAGTTTGCTGACTGGCTATAATTTACAGCACTTTTCATCCATCTAAACGTCCACTAATGTAACTACCTACCCATCTGTCTACCCAACCATTCACCCATCCATTCATACAGCTATCCACCCATCCATCTATTCAACCATCCAAATATCCATTCATATAACTATCTATCCATTCATCTATTCAACCATTCGACCATTCATCCAACCATCCATCCAACTTTCCCTCTATCCAATCATTCAACCAACTATCCCCTACATCTACCCATTCATCCAAAAAATATTTATTGGATATCTATTATGTACAAGCAACCACGGTCAGCTGCTCAGGATACAGCAAAAGTCAAAGAAACAAGGTTCCTTGCTTCCAAGTAATACACAGTTTAAAGAGAGGAGAGGGGCAGACATTAAATAAACATCCTTGAGTGGAGAAAATATTTAATGTCAACCTGAAGAGTATGAACCATTAAATTTTGAAATGGTTCATGAGCCCCATGACTTTGAAAGCTCAGTCAGACAGGGCTGAAGAAAGATACTAAATCAGAACAAAATGAAAAGATCACCCTCCCCATCCTCCACAACCAGGCAGACATGCTGTTACCATCATCAAGCAGCTGGTAACCAAAAAAATACACTCTAAAAAAATAAACGGTCTTGAGGAATTCTAAACTCCCTTTTTGAAGAGTTGAGAAAATGAGACTGTATTTCTCCAGAAACAGTTATAATAGGTTGAAAGAAGTCAGCAATAAGCCCTGGCCCTCTATGGCTGACCGGGGATACCCTGGGCTGCTGCCATTTTGTTTGCAATTATGAGTCAAAACGGAACCCACGTTGACTGTTCTTCAGACTTGGGGATGCAACGGTGGCCAAGACCCACCTGGGCAGTTTTTTGGTGCAGCCTCTCTGCTTACCTGGTGTATCCTCTTGACTTGCCCATCTATGGACAGGTCATCCAGTGAGGACCGAGTGGTGCCTTCATGCCCTGGCATGTCCACGCAGACCAGGTGCAGGTTCTTCGGGAGGAACTGGGGACACACATGACCAAAGAGTCAGAATGTGGTGTGCGGAGCATGTCCGCCCATGTTTCTGGGGAGGTTCCCCCCACTTACCAAGTGACCTGGACAGCCTCCCCGCTGGGGAGGGAGGAACCTAAACCGCCCCGTGTCTTCCCCTAGTAACATCTGACATGAATAAACACTGCCAGGAGCCTTACAGACAGCAGAAGCCCCCACAGTCTAATACACAATGGGAGAGGCCTCGGGATGACTGGAAAGGGGAGAGCAGAGGTCGGGGAGCAGCTTGTGTCCTTTGCTCTTTCCTGACACCAGCTGGCAGGCCCTGCCTCCTTCTCCTTTCCCTCATCCTCTCTATGCTTATCCCAGTCTTGCAGCCACCAACTTGCCACTATTAATACACTGGGTGATTCTGTTCTCCCAGAGCCCCAGCCAGTTTCAGAGCCCACAGGAGCAACACTTCTCCTAAGAACCATGTCTGATCACCCTAGTTCTGGTCTCAACTCTTTTTTTTTTTGTTTTTTTTTTTACATTACGATCTAATTCCCTAGGTATTTTTATCCTAAACACCTTCTTCCATTTAAATATATGCCACATTTAACCAGGAATTTGAGATAGATCAGCTATCAATAAACAACTAACCAGTTATATGAAAGATGAAGAGGAAGTCAGAGGTTCATTAAAGCACGATGACTGTCCTGATACTGAACTTTGGAAATAAGAAACTAGGGGATGTGTGAGCCTTTTCGTCCTAATGGAGAGCATGCTTGGGATTAGTCAGGTACTGCTTGAGGTGGGAGCCTGGGGTCCTTCTCTGCCAGACCTCTCCCAGCCCCCATCTTCACCAGCTGTTCACTTTTACCAACTAAAGCAAACTGACACAACCAAATAAACCAGGAGAGAAATGAGTGATTTGAGAAACCATCCCAGAAAGCTGTCAGATCAAGACTGCTCTCTAAAGGGCTAAGGAAAAGAGAAAGCAGAAATGGAAGGAAGAGAGGAGGAGGAGACAGGGAGAGAGAAGGAGAAGCAGAGAAGGGAAGAAGAGGGGAATCTTGGAATATACAGAAATGACTTTTCAAAACCTGGCCTTTGATAGCCATGACAGTCCAAATATGAAGCAGAGTATCAGAAACTTTCCAAAGAAATAGTCATAAGGTGAAATCATTGGTGAGGCACTGATTTTATAAACAACATTCAGCTCAGTAAGTTCTGTCTGAAAAAGGATCTGAATAATATGCTACACTAGTTTAGGGTGCTTTGAGCCATTATACCGGGTTCCCTCTGCTCTCTACCACTGCTGATGACATCATATTTAAGTAGAACCCCCTCTCTTCTTTTTTTTTGCTGAGTGACACCCTCTGAGGAGGGAAGGCTCTGGCACCCCACCTTGACCATGCTGAGCCACATGTCCTTGTGGGCAGAGAACCCGTGGAGCATGAGGATGGAAGGTTTGTGGCCAGGCCTGCCACGGAAGGAGTAGCAGAACTGATAGTCTTCGTGGCGCACATAGCGGACCTGCATGCCCAGCGTCCTCCGCCAGTACCTGGGGACGGAAATACAGGCAAAATCAAAGTCAGCGAGCGCCAGAGAAGCAGCTTCGGGAGGCGGACTCTGTACAGCTTTACTTCGAATTAAGAGCAATGATTCTCCCAGCCCTCGTCCTCTACACAGTCACCCTCGAGGACCACTAAGTCAGGCCATTCCAGAAAGTACCTTACATGAATATTCTGGTATAAATATTCCTAAGCACGCTATCAGGAAGGGAAAAGGGGGCGTTTTCTTAAGAAGCATGACACATGGAGAAGGAAATGGCAACCCACTCCAGTATTCTTGCCTGGAAAAGTCCATGGACAGAGGAGCCTGGCAGGCTGCAGTCCATGGGATTACATGACTGAGCATGTGTGCATGAGGGTGGAGGGTGACGGGTTGGTAGCAATAAACTGGTAGAACTAAAAAAAAAAAAAAAAGCATGATACACAATAATCCTCTGTTAATACATATTTCTAGTAGTTTGAATCACAGGGCAAAGAAGGCTGTGGGACCTCACGGGTATGTGCCTTGCTCAGCTGAGTTTCAGGAGAATTCAAAACGGCTGGTGGTAAGCCTGGGGAGGACTCTGGAGAGGCCAAGACAAGGGTGGCCTCCCCTTCAGAGAGCTGGCTGGCAGCTCCTGGTGGGCCATGTTCACCGAAGCCTAAAATCTGGGCCGAGCAGCCGTGGACTCGTGGGCCTGAGTGCCACAGGGCGCAGTGCAGCTGACCTGGAAGACCTTACCACAGAGGCACTTTAACTGGCAGGAAATGCATCGAAAGACTTAAAGATAAAGTGTGTTCCCTCCTATCACCTGCAACTCGCTGTTTATTTGTGGAGATGAGGAATCAGACTCTGTCGTCAAGGCTGCCATTGCTGGTGGAGAGGTTACTCCACGCCCACACATCCCTGCATGGGAAGAGAGGACAACCGGAGACTGACCGGCGATGTCTGAATTCCTTGTTGTCTCAGGACTCCACACACCTCACAGCTGTTGTCTTGAATGATTCCAGTGACTGCCTCTCTGTGAGAAACACATTTGCCTGTTTGTGATTCTATCTGAGCAAGCTGGTTTCAACCAACAAAATCTCTGCATTTGAGTCTTAGCCTTATTTATTTATCTATTCTTGGAAGTTTGTTTTCACTGGGACACAGGGGATGGGTTGTGAGACATCTCCACGGGCCTGATCTGTCAGTGAAACATCCATTCTAGTCTTCCTGGGACAGCTTTTAGGAACTTTCTCATCCCTGGGAGCTGATGCTCTTGCTGGCAGCAACCTCTTCAGGTCCACTGGTTACAGTTCCTCCCTGGGGGAGAATCTCCCCCTTTTTCTTGGGGACACTCTTGTTTCCTGACTCTTCACGGTCACTAACTGGTTCCTCTATTGGGAAAGATATCTTCCTCTGGGAAGACTTCCACCGCCAGCTGTCTCTTTAAGATCACTACTAACCAGCTCCTCCTTGGAAGAGGATTTCTTTTTCTTGGGTTTGGAGAAAGATACAGATGACTCTTCCATTCTATCCTCCCGATGGGCCTCCTGAGGCTTCCACTTTCTTCTTTTCGGTCTTGCACTCGTCTCCTGGCACTCCTCCTGAGCACTGCTGTAGTTTTCCAAAGATGTGAAGGGAACTGCAACCAGCCTTTCTTTTTCTTCTTCAAGCATTTCTTCTCCTGTTTCTCCAGCTTCCTAGTAATCTCAGCGTCGGCTTCCTCTGCCTGAACAATTATCTCTATCACAACATCCAGATTCCTGCAGGGCACCTCTTCAGTCTCATAGAAGGACAGCTGTTCCTCAGCTTGCTCTTCAAGTTTTTCCACAAATATAGCTGAGGGCACCTCAGAGAAGCAATCAGTTTATAAGGTGATACAGTATTTGTTTGCCAGGAATTGGGAGATGTGGCCTTTGCTTTTGATGGTTGCCTGGCCAATGAACATGGAGTGGAAATGAGGCCATATTTTGGGGTGTTATCCCTTGTCTTCAGGGCTCTGCAAACCTGGTCCCTTTCCTGGGTCCAGGGAATCACTTACAGACCAGGGCTGGCCAAACAGAACCTTTCTCATACTTAGTGATACTGTGGTTTCAAAGAAGCTGATTGTTCTCAAGAATTGGATTTTAACTGACAAAAAATTAAACCACAAAATAGTGTGGATTTTAATTGTGATGCAGAATTTATGGTAATACACATTTGATTTTGCAGAGACATTATTACCACTATGGTACATAAGCTCAATATAAGTCATATGCCCTCCTCTGCCGTCCACTCCAAATATATTTTTCCTACAGACTTTGGGAGTAAGAACTTGTTTCTTAAGAATTATCTTATCTGTTCTCTGGTTTTACTCCTTACAACATATGGCAGTTGGTTGAAAGCTCAGCTTCTGTTGGTTACATAAGACTTGGCAGTGCTGGAGTTTGGCCTGAAAATGATTTCAATATGAAATTACCATCTAAACAAATTGAACACTCTGCATGAAGAATCCCTCCAAGATGGAAGATAATTAATTCAATCAGAGATTGACTTTGTGGTACACTTTGTACCAAAGAGGTAGCCAAGACATGCAATAGCAAATAGCCTAAGTGGATCAACTTTATCCCCTTTGTATAAAAAAAAGGGGAGAGGGAGAGGAAGATAAATATTTATATTTACTTGTACTTGCATACAAAAAGCATGGGATCATATACAAGATGCTATTAATATGAGTATCTGGAGCGGAGGTATGAAGTACTTTTGAGAAGAAGGTAGATGGAGAAGGAACAATGGTGGGAGGGAGACTTATCATGTTCTTTCTAGTACTTTTTCAATGAATATATTCTCTATTCAAAACATTAAAGATACAATAAAATTGGCTAGCTTAACAGCTCTATTTATGACAAAATATGCATATTTCAAAGTTCTAAGTCATGACATGGTAACATGAATTTGTTCACTCATTTACATCCCAGTTCATTCATTTTTTGGCTATATGATCATGAAACTCAATTTCCTCATCTACAATATGGAAAACTATTGCATTCTACTGAGGATACAGTTAAGACTAAAAGAGATAATCCAAAAAAAAATTTTTTTTAATGAGATAAGCCATTTACAGTTTTGTTCAACACACAGCCCAACACACAGGAAGTAGCCAATAAATGGCAGTTTCAGTATTATATAAAAAAGATTCTGTCCTTCAAATATATCATTTGCCAAAATTCAAGGGAGAAACGTGGAAAATTTTGTAACACATATGACAGCCATATAAGTGGAATCATACAGTATCTGTTCTTTGGTGATTGGATTATTCCACTTAGCATAATGCTTTCAAAGTTCATCCATTTTCTACACTACATCAGAATTTTTTTCCTTTGTAAGGTTGAATAATATCCCATTGTATGTATATACCACATTTTGTTTATCATTCATGGGTTGATGGACATTTGAATTATTTCCATTCTGTTGGCAATTATGAATAACACTGCTATGTACATTGGTAAATAAGGATCTGTTTGAGTCCTTGCTTTCAATACTTTGATGTATATACCCAGAAGTAGAAGAGTTGGATCATATAGTAATCCTAATGGTGCTCCCACAGTGGCTCAGCGGTGTCGGAGAATCTGCCTGCAAGCCAGGAGATGCAGGTTCGATCCCTGGGTTGGGAACATCTCCTAGAGGAGGAAATGGCAACCCTGTCCAGTATTCTTGCCTGGGAAATCCCAAGGACAGAGAAGCCTGGCGGGCTGCAGTCCATGAGGTCTCAAACAATTGGACATGACTGAGTGCACACACGTGCACACAAGCACACAGAGTAATTCTGTGTTAAACTTTCTGAGGAACCCCTAAACTTTTGCATGGTAGTTATACCCCTTTACATTTCTACCAGCAAAGTGCAAGGGTTCCAACTTCTCTACATACTCACCAAAACTTGCTATTTTTCATTTTTTTAAAAACTAACACCTATCCTAATGTGTGTATAGTATATCACTGAGGTTTTGATTTGCATGTTCCCTAATAATAAGGATGTTGAATATTCATTTCTTTTTATAGAAATGCAGTTTATATACCCTAAAATTCACCCTTTTAAATAGTACAACTGATGAGTTTTTAGTGTTCATAAAGTTATACAACCATCACCATTAATCCTGGAACATTTCCATCAAAAAGAAACTCAACTACCCACTTAAAAAACAGTTAAAAAGGTAAATTTTGTATTGTGTATATTTTACCACAATAAAAAAGAGAAAGAAATCCATACCCATTATCACTCACTTCCCATCTCCCTCCCCTTGCACCTCCTGGCATCCACTAGTTCACTTCAAGTCTCTATGGATTCTACACATTTTCTATAAGTGGGTCTATTCAATATGTGGCCTTTTGTGTCTGATACATTTTACTTAACATGTTTTCAAGTTCATTCATTATAGAATGTATCAGTACTTCATTCCTTTTTTCCTTTTTTTTGGATTTTAAAAAATGATTACAGGATTTTCTATTAAATGGTAGTAAGTGATACAGAATTCTGTCATTTTCGGTTGACCCATCATGATACAATAGGATTAAGCAAATAACAGTTATATATCCACAATAGTAAAAGATGCTCAGTTTTCACAGTCAATAGCCAGACAAAAAATAAAAGATAATTACAGTTGCAAGCCATAATGGAAACATGGTTAACCTAACTATATAAATACATACATACAATTTGGGGGGTTAAGTAGAGTGATGTGTTAAGTAGAAGTGCATATGTACACAGGTTTTCACCTGCCCAGCCAGTCCACATCTTGTACTTGGTACATTTAATGTGTTTACATATAAGCTTACTCCTTGGAAGGAAAGTTATGACCAACCTAGACAGCATATTCAAAAGCAGAGACATTACTTTGCCAACAAAGGTCCATCTAGTCAAGGCCATGGTTTTCCCAGTAGTCATGTATGGATGTGAGAGTTGGACTATAAAGAAAGCTGAGCACCAAAAAATTGATGCTTTTGAACTGTGGTGTTGGAGACGACTCTTGAGAGTCCCTTGGACTGCAAGGAGATCCAACCAGTCCATCCTAAAGGAGATCAGTCCTGGGTGTTCATTGGAAGGACTGATGCGGAAGCTGAAACACCAATACTTTGGCCACCTGATGCAAAGAGCTGATTCATTTGAAAAGACCCTGATGCTGGGAAAGATTGAGGGCAGGAGGAGAAGGGGACGACAGAGGATGAGATGGTTGGATGGCATCACCGACTCAAAGGACATGAGTTTGGGTAGGCTCCAGGAGTTGGTGATGGACAGGGAGGCCTGGCATGCTGTGGTTCATGGAGTCGCAAAGAGTCAGACACGACTGAACGACTGAACTAAACTGAACCGATAAGGTAATTATCAATGCATATGATCCTATTACCATTTTCTTAATTGTTCTGGGTTTATTTTGTGTAGTCTTTTCCTTCTCTTATGTTTCCTGCCTAGAGAAGTTCCTTTAGCATTTTTAATAAAGCTGGTTTGGTGGCGCTGAATTCTCTTAACTATTGCTTTTCTGGAAAGTTTTTCATTTCTCAACAGAAACTCTACAAGCCAGAAGGGAATCGTGTGATATATTTAAAATGATCAAAGGGAAGAACATACAACCACGAATACTCTACCCACCAAGACTCTCATTCATATTTGATGGAGAAATCAAAAGTATTTCATGCCTTTCTCAGGCTAAATAATATTCCATTGTATGGATAGGTCACATTTGTTTATCCACTTATCTGTTGATGGACATTTGAGTTGTTTCCACCTCTCAGCTCGTAGGGATAATGCCACTATGAACATACATATACCAGTTTTCCTGTGGATATATGTTTTCTGTTCTCTTGAGTGTTCTCATTTCACCTAAGAGTAGAATTTCTGGGTCATATAGCAGCTTTTTTTTTTTTTTTTAACCTTTTTTAACCTTTTGAGGAATTCCCAGATTGTATTCCAAAATGCCTGCATCATTTCACATTCCCACTAGCAAAATACGAGGGACCCAATTGCTCTACATCCTTCACTTTTGTTTTTTAGAGTAACTTTCCACGGAAGTATAAAGAATATAGAAAGGCACACATATTATAAGTGTACAGCCCGATGAATCTGCACAGAGGGAATGAGCCCACCACCTGCCACCCAGATCAGGGTCTAGACTACGAGTAGCATCACAGATGCTTTACCTCCTAAAGGTGACCACTGGCTCCCCTTCAAACAAGAGGGTTTTACATGTGTAGGACTTTATCATACAGTAAGTTCTTATTTGTATTTGACTACTTCCACTTGATATTATGTTTGTAAGGATCATTCATGTTGTAAAAGATAGCACTATTTCTTTCCTTATGGTAAATGGTATCAGTAAAAGACTTTAAATGTTCTTTTTGTTTGTTGCTATAAAATAAGAATAAAACTGATTTTTTTTTAATACATTGCCATGTTGACTAATGCAAGGTTTTGGACTTTCTTTATCTCAAGCCAACATTCCTGAACTATCTTTATTTATTTATTCATTTTTAAATTTATTTATTTTTAATTCCACTGTGTAGCATGTGGAATTTTAGTTCCCAGACCATGAACCCATGTCCTCTGCAGTGGAAGCACAGAGTCTTAACCACTGGACTGCCAGGGAAGTCCCTGCTAACTTATCTTGTATTTAGCAATCTTGCCAAATTCACTTTTTAATTCTAATAAATAATCGACAGATATCATTATTATTCCAGACTTTCTATGTACACAATCAAACCATCTGAAACATCAGTTTATTTCTTTTTTTCTAATTCTTATCTGCTTCTTTCTTACTTATATGATTTCTTGATTGCACAACTGAGTTTCTTTGGGAAAACAAAAATCTTTTAAAATGTCAGTTTTTTTCATCCTGTGAACAGTACTGACAGCTTATACAATGAAAACCAGAGTGGCCCCTGATGTCACCCACAGTGGCAATGGCATCCTCAGCATGGCTCTCTGTGGACTCTCTTGGCCAAGCACATGGTGCCTCCTGCAGGAGCAACCACAGTCCCCACCACTGTGGGACTGTGCCGGCCACACTCCAGGGACACTTAGACCCAGAGAGGGCTGTTGCCAAGACTGGCTGTGGCCCACTGGGGACACTGCTGCTGAGCCCTGAGGAGCTCAGGAGACCCACAGGGAAGTCCGGGGACAGAGGGAACCTGAGAGGCCCTCCTCACACCTGCGTGCTCACTCAGCAGGGAGGCTCGGCGTCTCTGGGATGCCCAGCTACCTCTGTGGGCTCCTCTGGTGGCTCAGCGGTAAAGAGTCCACCTGCAATGAAGGAGCCACAGGAGACGTGTGTTCGATCCACGGGTGGGGAAGATTCCCTGGAGGAGGGCATGGCAACCCACTGCAGTATTCTGCCTGGAGAATCACACGCACAGAGGAGCCTGGCGGCTACAGTCCAGTGGGTCACAAAGACTTGGACACAACTGAGTGACTAAGCAGCGGCAACAGCAGTTACCCGTGCTGCCTGCTGTTCCTGTTCATGTTGCGATCCTGAAAATTAACTAAACTAAGCCAAGTCTGCAGGGGGAACCTACAGGCGGTGGTGACGGGCAGCTGAGTGACTGAAGGCCTTTGGAGGAGTAGCTGTGGTTAAGGGACATGGGGACTGACATAAAGCTGCTCATCCTATGACAACCACTGTGTCAGCGTCACTCACGGTGAGGTGATTTGAAGGAAACAGGCTGTGCGTCTCGGTGGGTGGGGGGAGCCGCTCACAGGACTTTGGGCAGCTCTCTGCAGTGGTATTATGGGTTCTAATACTATAATCACAGCCCCCATGCCACAACACTACCCGGCATAATCCGCAAGGATTTCCAGGATTTCCATCCAACAGCCAACTGGGGTTGCTTCTTGGCCTGTGTGGCCGAGTTCATGAAATAAAGAGCATTGTGTTCATCCTCCAGCTATAGCTCTGAGCAGAGTGACAGGCCGGGGCAGGATTTACAGTCACATGCGTCTGTGGGGTGAAATAAAGGGCTGAGTGTTCTCTGTGGGGCCTCTCTGAATTTTGCTGGTATTACTTGTTAATAGAATCTGCCTGCAATGCAGGAGACCTGGGTTTGATCCCTGGGTTGGGAAGATCCCCTGGAGAAGGGAAAGGCTACCCACTCCAGTATTCTGGCCTGGAGAGTTCCATGGACTGTATAGTCCATGGGGTCACAAAGAGTCAGACACGACTGAGTGACTTCCACTTCACTGAACTTCACTTGTTAATAAAAGTGAATTCTATGCGATGAGGCATTCTTCATAATAGCCAAAAAGTGGAACCAACACAAATGTCCATTTGAATGAATCACATGTGGTATAAACCATACCATGGACCACTATTCAGTCATCACAATGAATGAAGTACAGATACATGCTGCAGCACAGGTGAGCCTTGAAAAGTGCAAGAAGCCAGACACAAAAATGTCACCAACAGGAAAATCCAAAGAGACAGATTACTAGTTGCCCGGGGATGAAGAGAGAAAACAGGGAGTACCTGTTAACAGGTATAGGGGTTCTTTTGAGGGGAGATGAGAATATTCTCAATTAGATGGTGGTAATTCACAATACTGTGAATATGTTAAAACCAATTAAATGTATGCTTTAAAATGTGAAGTCTAAACCACATTAGTTTTAACTCAAAAAGTCAATTATTTGCAATGACATTAATTTTCTCTTGAAAAATCAAGCATCAAAATTATTCTAACAGTCCTAAAGCTTTCTCCATGATGGCCTGAGGAACTTGGGGGTGGGGACTGTGCAGCACGAGGCTGGTTTCCACACGTGGTTGGTAGAAAACAGCCTTTGGGTGGAACATCACACCTCTGTTTGCAGCCACATCCAAGGTTATGGGACACATCGTGGAGCTGCACCCTCTGCTTCACTTTGACTTAAGAAACATGGAATTTGTGTGTGCAGGTCCACAGTGCCTCTGCAGGACTGAGTGGGGCACACCACTCTGGTCTCTCCCGTCAGGGGTCCCATAGGCGTCTTGACCCCACAGCACTCCTGCTGTGCTGGAGTGCTGCAAGGCAATGGCCTCTAAGCAGCCAGAGTCTTAGCTTCACCAACACAGAGGTGGGTGTTGGGTGACCCACTAAAGGGGTCATCACCTCCCCACAAGAGAGAGTGAAAGATGAAAGCTCCCTTCTGTTCAATTAGCTTCTTTTCAAGGATCAGAGCCTGGCTGGCAGGCGGAAAATTCCACACTCTAATGAACAAAAGGGAGCCAGAAGGGAGGGTGGATAAAGGGCACAAGCACAGTTTCCCTGCACTCTTCCTTGTGGGGCTCAGAAGGTAGTCCTATGTTCCAGAAGTCCTGGTTAAATCTCAGTGTGCTTCCCTATGGCACAGAGACGACCAGGTTGATTTCAGTACTTCCGCCTTCATGGGATAAATTCATGCGCGTGTGAGGGGTGATTTTCTCTGGTAAATGGACTGCGGTATGAAAAGTTACTGAAGTACATCATGAGAAAATCCTCTCTCTTTTCAACCATAAACCTGCTTTCATCAAAGGAGAAAAGCTCTGCAACTCTCACACCTCTCAGCTTTTGTAACAAAGAGAAAGGAGTCAATCCTTGGCAGGCAATGGTATCTAGACTAGAATTCATGAACAGAGTGTAAAGCATTGTGCTCATTTTTACTTTTTATATTAATTTATTGTTTGTGGCAAGGATGGCAAGCTTTCCACTAAAGGTAGTGATATTTATGTCACTCAGAAATTAATGTAAGATTTTGTTTAAAGTCATTTACTCTAAAGAAAACACAAAAGAAAACTAGAGGTGGTGTGCTAACAAGGAAAGAAGCATGAGAATGATTTAAGAATGACAGAAGCTTTGGAAACTTTTTTCCTGTCACTTTACTAATGAACACTTTTAGACAAATCAAAAAACATTCTGTCCTATCCATGCCATGTCCATGATTCTGGTGTTTCTAACTCATTTTTCAGTGATTATCACCATACCTGTCAAAACATCACTGGATCAGAATCCAATGACCAAGAAAAACCAAATGCCTTCCTACGAATGCACGCAGAATCAGTGATTTTGGGAGAGAGAGTGGTCTCCTGAGCAAAGACACCATTGGAAACCTGGAAGAATTTACCTGGGGAGAAGCTACCAGTACCAATTCTTCAGGAACATTCCCAACATTCCCAAGGACAAAAAGGACACCTTTCAACTTTTCTGTAAGTCTGAAATGAGTGCTCAGTCACTCGGTCATCTCTGACTCTGCGACCCCCATAGATTGTAGCCCGTCAGGCTCCTCTGTCTATGGGATTTTCCAGGCAAGAATACTGGAGTAGGTTTGCCATTTTCTCCTCCAGGGGATCTTTCCAACCCAGGAGTCAAACCCATGTCTCTTATGTCTCCTGCACTGGCAGGGAGGGTCCTTACCACTAGCGCCACCTGGGAAGCCCCCACGTCTGGAATATTTCATGATAAATGTCGAACAGCCACAACCACAAAGCAAAGAAAGCGGTATGATCATGATGCCCTTGAAAATTCTGAACTGTAAAATGAACTTACCAGTAATAGATTCTTATCAGGGCTGAAGGCCACAGGAGAAAAGAGGCTACGAATGCCAGGATCGGAAGGGCCAGTGTCCCACCCGCAATCACAAACATGTTAACCACGTCAAGATCCATCTGCTCTTTAGGTCTGGCTTATACCTAGAGGGCTGAAAAGACAGACAGCACTGAAATTCTGTCTCAAGAGACAAGGTGAAGAAGCAAAGTGGAAGTGAGAAGTGAACAACCCAGAATGAGAGAAGGATCAGGAGGAAAAAAGTGTAGGTAATGAGGAATCCTTGAGATGATATTTTTTTAAGCTATAAAGGAAATTTTAAGAACAATTGGGGAAATTTGAGTAAGGACTGGTTATTAGACAATATTATTAGATCAGTGACTGCAGTGATGAAGTAGTGGTTATGTTTATATGTAAGAAAACATCCTTGTTCATAGCATTTGCTGAAGTAAATATTAAGGGCTAAAATATAGTAATATCTGCTACTCACTTTTAAAAGTTGAGAAGAAAAAATGTATATATGTGGTTTGTGCGTATGTGTGTGTATAGAGAAGGGAGAAATAAGTGAAGGTGGTGAAACGTACTGGTGAAACAACTGTACCTTCAACTTTCCTATTAGGTTTGCAATTTTTAAAAAATAAAAATTAGAGGATAGAAGACCTGAAAGACAGAGAAAGAGAGAAAGAAAGAACACGTGCATATGAATGCCTATCTATATACAGAATATCACTGGAAGGTATACATGAAACCAGTAATAGCAATTGCATCTGAAGTGGGCAATCAGGTAGCTGGGAGTCAGGGACAGAGGGAAACTTGCTTTTCACAGTCTACCTTTTAAAATCTTTTGGTTATTTATCATGTACATGCATGAAATGAAGTGTTAGTTGCTCAGTTGTGTCTGACTCTTTGTGACCCCATGGACTGTGCCCGCCAAGCTCCTCTGCCCATGGGAATCTTCAAGATTACTGGAGTGGGGTGCCAATACTTTCTCCAGGGGATCTTCCCAAAACCCAGGGATCAAACCTCAGTCTCCTGCATTGCATGCAGATTTTTTACTGTCTGAGCCACCAGGGAAGCCCTATTCATATAGGGGCTATTCAAAAAAAGTAGTAACACAATAAAATTTAGGAGGGGAACACGTCAACATCCGAGCTTCCAATGCACTTTCTGATGTCCTCCCAAAGACTTGGAGGACACATGTGCAGGCTAGAATGGGAGCCCTAGGAGGGCAGGGGACTGTATCCCCAGCACCCAGACTGGGGCCTTACCCATTTCCAAGGGCTCTGGAAGTCACCTCTCAATTAGAGGCCCCCACCCAGTTCTGTCTCATGAACAACACGGTTTATTTTCCATAGAATTTAAAAGTATTTCAAGTTCCATCATCCTCCCCAGTAGAGAAGACAACGCCTGCTAGGATCTGTTGGTCAGGTGTGGCCCTTTGTCACCTGAGGACTCCGTCACTTGTGTTAAGTGTGCGTCTCACTAACATAAAAAGGACTCTTCTTCAAGAAAAAGCACACATCTAGCAAATCATGGTCTTCTTTATATTTCCTGTGAAACAGAGAGCTCTGCCCCATACACCTCTATCAACTGATGTGTACTTCAACTATATAATGATTTCATGATGGCACAGTATGACCTCAAGCCCACTGAGTGTGGGGGTCGGCCCACTTCCTCTGCAAAGGGCAGATGATACATAGTTCAGCATTGTGGGTCATAGGTCTCTGTCATAACTACTCAAGCTGCCTTTGCAGTGAGACAGCAGCCATACAACATGAAATGAATGGGTGTGACCATATCCCAGTAAGACTTTACTGTAAAAAAACAGGCTTCGGGTTGTAATTTGCTAAACCTTGACACAGTATACCAACCTCATCAAACAGGCATGGTGAGAGCTTTATCCACTATTAAAAATCACTGCAGATGGTGACTGCAGCCATGAAATTAAAAGATGTTTACTCCTTGGAAGGAAAGTTATGACCAACCTAGACAGCATATTCAAAAGCAGAGACATTATTTTGCCAACCAAGGTCCATCTAGTCAAGGCTATGGTTTTCCAGTGGTCATGTATGGATGTGAGAGTTGGACTGTGAAGAAGGCTGAGCACCGAAGAATTGATGCTTTTGAACTCTGATGTTCCAGAAGACTCTTGAGAGTCCCTTGGACTGCAAGGAGATCCAACCAGTCCATCCTAAGGGAAACTGGTCCTGGGTGTTCACTGGAAGGACTGATGTTGAAGCTGAAACTCCAATACTTTGGCCACCCCACGCGAAGAGTTGACTCACTGAAAAAGACCCTGATGCCCCCCTGATTGGGGGCAGGAGGAGAAGGGGACGACAGAGGATGAGATGGCTGGATGGCATCACCAACTCGATGGACATGAGTTTGGGTAAACTCCGGGAGTTGGTGATAGACATGGAGGCCTGGCGTGCTGCGATTCATGGGGTCGCAAAGAGCCAGACACGACTGAGTGACTGACCTGAACTGAACTGAAAGGCTGAAGCAACAAGGTACAGAGAGGCTGAGTAACAGATTACTGACTTGGACCCACTCTTTGCTCCTAACTCCACATCCTCTGACCTTTTTTTTTTTCAAATGGCCTTTCCTCAGATTTATAACATCTTTGCTGTTAAATAACCACATTCATCACCCCAAATTTCTTCACGAAGATGTGATGTCTCCATTTAGATGTTTGGTCTCTTGTGAGAGGCTTGGTGAAACAAGCTCCTTAGTCCAGAGGGGGAGGCAGAGGCATCTGTAGATGGTCCTTTCAGTTCCATACACACTCTACCTGGGGACAGCCCTGAGTCTACAGCAATGAAAGCTGCTGCCTTCTCAGTGGCACGAGCACTGCCTGTGCTTCTGACTCACCTCTTCCCTCCGTTTCTCAGTCACTGTAAACAGCTTTTTCCAGCCCACTTATATCACTCACTGGCCTTTCTCTTCCTAGAACCAGAGCTCCTTG